>NW_027397115.1:3601694-3631856 GCF_003265705.2 Callorhinus ursinus
CCCAACACCACTTGTTGAAGAGACTGTCTTTTTGCCATTGGACATTCTTTCTTGCTTTGTCAAAGATGAGTTGACCATAGAGTTGAGGGTCCATTTCTGGGCTCTCGATTCTGTTCCATTGATCGATGTGTCTGTTTTTGTGCCAGTACCATACCGTCTTGATGATGACAGCTTTGTAATAGAGCTGGAAGTCTGGAATTGGGATGCCGCCAGCTTTGCTTTTCTTTTTCAATATTCCTCTGGCTATTCGGGGTCTCTTCTGGTTCCATATACATTTTAGGATTATTTGTTCCATTTCTTTGAAAAAAGTGGATGGTGTTTGGATGGGGATCGCATTGAATGTGTAGATTGCTCTGGGTAGGATTGACATCATCACAATGTTTGTTCTTCCATTCCATGAGCATGGAACGTTTTTCCATTTCTTTGTGTCTTCTTCAATTTCTTTCATGAGTATTTTATAGTTTTCTGAGTACAGATCCTTTGCCTCTTTGGTTAGATTTATTCCTAGGTATCTTATGGTTTGGGGTGCAACTGTAAATGGGAATGGCTCCTTAATTTGTCTCTCTTCTGTCTTGTTGGTGTATAGGAATGTCACTGATTTCTGTGCATTGATTTTATATCCTGCCACTTTACTGAGTTCCTGTATGAGTTCTAGCAGTTTTGGGGTGGAATCTTTTGGGTTTTCCACAGTATCATATCATCTGAAAGAGTGAGAGTTTGACTTCCTCTTTGCCGATTTGGATGCCTTTGATTTCTTTTTGTTGTCTGATTGCTGTGGCTAGGACTTCTAATACTATGTTGAAGAGCAGTGGTGAGAGTGGACATCCCTGCCACGTTCCTGACCTTGGGGGAAAAGCTCTCAGCCTTTCCCCATTGAGAATGATATTGGCTGTAGGTTTTTCATAGATGGCTTTTATGATATGGAGGTATGTACCCTCTATCCCTATACTCTGAAGAGTTTTGATCAAGAAAGGATGCTGTCCTTTGTCAAATGCTTTTTCTGCATCTATTGAGAGGATCATATGACTCTTGTTCTTTCTTTTGTTAATGTATGGAATCACGTTGATTGATTTGCAGATGTTGAACCAACCTTGCAGCCCAGGGATAAATCCCAGTAGGTCATGGTGAATAATCGTTTTAATGTACTGTTCGATCCTATTGGCTAGTATTTTGGTGAGAATTTTTGCATCCATGTTCATCAAGGATATTGGTCTGTAATTCTCCTTTTGGATGGGGTCTTTGTCTGGTTTTGGGATCAAGGTAATGCTGGCCTCATAAAATGAGTTTGGAAGTTTTCCTTCCGTTTCTATTTTTTGGAACAGTTTCAGGAGAATAGGTATTAATTCTTCTTGAAATGTTTGATAGAATTCCCCTGGGAAGCCATCTGGCCCTGGGCTTTTGTTTCTTGGGAGATTTTTGATGACTGCTTCAATTTCCTTAGTGGTTATAGGTCTGTTCAGGTTTTCTATTTCTTCCTGGTTCAGTTTTGGTAGTTGATACATCTCTAGGAATGCACCCATTTCTTCCAGGTTATCTAATTTGCTGGCACAGAGTTGCTCATAATATGTTCTTATAATTGTTTGTATTTCTTTGGTGTTGGTTTTGATCTCTCTTTCATTCATGATTTTGTTGATTTGGGTCCTTTCTCTTTTCTTTTGGATAAGTCTGGCCAGGGGTTTATCAATCTTGTGAATTGTTTCAAAGAACCAGCTCCTAGTTTCATTGATCTGTTCTACTGTTCTTTCGGTTTCTAGTTCATTGATTTCTGCTCTGATCTTTATGATTTCTCTTCTCCTGCTGGGTTTAGGCTTTATTTGTTGTTCTTTCTCCAGCTCCTTTAGGTGTAGGGTTAGGTTGTGTATTTGAGACCTTTCTTGTTTCTTGACAAAGGCTTGTATTGCTATATACTTTCCTCTAAGGACTGCCTTTGCTGTATCCCAAAGATTTTGAACAGTTGTGTTTTCATTTTCATTGATGTCCATGAATTTTTTTAATTTTTCTTTAATTTCCTGGTTGACCCATTCATTCTTCAGTAGGAGGCTCTTCAGCCATCATGTATTTGAGTTCTTTCCGACTAGCCTCTTGTGATTGAGTTCTAGTTTCAAAGCATTGTGGTCTAAAAATATGCAAGGAATAATCCCAATCTTTTGGTATCAGTTGAGACCTGATTTGTGACCTAGGTTGTGATCAATTCTGGAGAATGTTCCATGGGCACTAGAGAAGAATGTGTATTCCATTCCTTTTGAATGGAATGTTCTGAATATGTCTGTGAAGTCCATTTGGTCCAGTGTGTCGTTTAAATCTTTATTTCCTTGTTGATCTTTTGCTTAGATGATCTGTCCTTTTCAGTCAGGGAGGTGTTAAATACCCCCACTATTATTGTATTGTTGTCAATGTGTTTCTTTGCTTTTGTTATTAATTGCCTTATACAAGTGGCTGCTCCCATGTTAGGGGCATAGATATTTACAACTGTTAGATCTTCTTGTTGGATAGACCCTTTAAGTAAGATATAGTGTCCTTCTTCATCTCTTATTACAGTCTTTGTTTTAAAATCTAATTTGTCTGATATAAGGATTGCCACTCCAGCTTTCTTTTGGTGTCCATTAGCACGGTAAATGGTTTTCCACCCCGTCACTTTCAATCTGGGGGTGTCTTCGGGTCTAAAATGAGTCTCTTGCAGACAGCATATTGATGGGTCTTGTTTTTTAATCCAATCTGATAGCCTGTGTCTTTTGATTGGGGCATTGAGCCCATTTACATTCAGGGTAACTATTGAAAGATATGAATTTAGTGCCATTGTATTGCCTGTAAGGTGACTGTTACTGTATATTGTCTGTGTTCCTTTCTGATCTATGCTGCTTTTAGGCTCTCTCTTTGCTTAGAGGACCCCTTTCTATATTTCTTTATGGCTGGTTTTGTGTTTGCAAATTCCTTAATTTTTTGTTTGTCCTGGAAGCTTTTTACCTCTCCTTCTATTTTCAATGACAGCCTTGCTGGATATAGTATTCTTGGCGGCATATTTTTCTCGTTTAGTGCTCTAAAGATATCATGCCAGAGGCCTGCCAGGTCTCTGTGGATAGGTCTGTTGCCAATCTAATATTTCTACCATTGTAGGTTACATATCTCTTCTCCCGAGCTGCTTTCAGGATTTTCTCTTTGTCTCTGAGACTCGTAAGTTTTACTATTAGATGTCAAGGTGTTGACCTATTTTTATTGATTTTGAGAGGGGTTCTCTGTGCCTCCTGGATTTTGATGCCTGTTTCCTTCCCCACATTAGGAAAGTTCTCTGCTATAATTTGCTCCAATATTCCTTCTGCACCTCTCTCTCTTTCTTCTTCTTCTGGGATCCCAATTATTCTAATGTTGTTTTGTCTTATCGTATTGCTTATCTCTCGAATTCTGCCCTCGTGATCCAGTAGTTGTTTATCTCTCTTTTTCTCAGCCTCTTTATTTTCCATCGTTTGGTCTTCTACATCGCTGATTCTCTCTTCTGCCTCATTTATCCTAGCAGTTAGTGCCCCCATTTTTGATTGCACCTCATCAATAGCCTTTTTGATTTCGACTTGGTTAGATTTTAGTTCTTTTATTTCTCTAGAAAGGGTTTCTCTAATAGCTTCCATGCGGGCCGCGGATCACAGTTTATGGCCACCCCGAGCTGAGAGCCCGCGCCTCGGCTCCGTCTCTGCAGCCGGCTTCCCGGCTCCGATCCTTGGGAGCTCGGCCGCACTCAGGCACCCCCGGTCTTTCTGTGACCCTGAGGGTCCTGAGGCCACACTGTCCCACGAGGGTTCCACCCCCCCACTTAGCCACTGGAGCGACGTCCCTCAGCGGAGCCGACTTCTAAAAGGTCCGATTTTATGCTCCGCGGCTCTAGCACTTGCCAGAAGCGGCCGACGGAGGCCCCCTTCCCCGCCATCTATCCTCCCGAATATCGCCTCGGATTCACTTCTCTGCACGTCCTGCCTTCCCGAAAGTGGTTGCTTTTCTGTTCAGAGTGTTGTTGCTATTCTTGTCTTCGATCTCCTATTGAGTTCATAGGTGTTCAGAATGGTTTGATCCCTATTCAACTGAATTCCTGAGACCAGACAAAATCCAGGTCTCCTACTCCTCCGCCATCTTGCTGGTTTATGTATTTCATACAGCTTGCCCCTAAACGTCAGCTGCTACTTTATCTGGGGCTCAGTTAGAGAAACATTAACTTATTCCTACGCTGGAGGGAAACAGTGCATTGCACTTGGTGAGAGATGTCCTTCCTGGGTGGGGGATCATGGTATTTATTTATTTATTTTTGTCCAAACCAAGACACTCTTGGCAGTGTGAGAGGATACTTTTCTTTTTTTTTTTTTTTTTTTAATTTTTTTTATTGTTATGTTAATCACCATATATTACATCATTAGTTTTTGATGCAGTGTTCCATGATTCATTGTTTGTTCATAACACCCAGTGCACCATGCAAAACGTGCCCTCCTCAATACCCATCACCAGGCTAACCCATCCCCCCACCCCCCTACCCTCTAGAACCCTCAGTTTGTTTTTCAGAGTCCATCATCTGTGAGAGGATACTTTTCATAATTATGTAGGAACACAAGGCATAAAATTGGACTGTCCCAGTCAAATTGGGGCTTCTCTCTCTGCCTCCTGCCGTGGGAGGACACGATGAGAAAATGACCACCTACTAACCTGGAAGAAGGTCTTCACTGAGAACCCAATCCTCTGGCATGTTGCTCTTGGGATGTCTCTTGGATTTCTCTCAGAATTTTGAGAAATCTGTGTCTGTTGTTTAAGCTACCTCCTCTTTGGTTTTGTTGTTGTTTTATTTTGTTGTTGTTATAGTAGCCTGAACAGACTAAGGTAGTTGGGAACCTCTTCCCTAGGGAGGATCAAGTGTAGCAACATGAAAAGATCAGACTGCCTTACTGCCTTGCTTAATACTCTTCCATGGCTGTCCCTGTCCCACTGCACATAGCAAAGCCCTGTGAGCTCTCTCCCCGAAGCTCTAAGACCCACCAAGATCTGGCTCTGATGGACTATTACAGTATCTTTCCTCTTCATGCATATTTCTGGGTATGCTGAACTTCTTTTGGTTCTTCCAATAGATCAAAATTTTTCCTGGCTAAGCACTTTTGCTCCTGTGTATGGCTAGGACTGCCTCCCTCACCCCCCCTTCTCAAGAATGTCTTCTAGTCCTTAAGAAATCAGTCTAGCCTTTCCTGTCTAAAGTGCAGAACCCCCTCCATGCCCCACTGCTTTCTGCAATCCACACACGCTGTTTATCTTATGGCCCTTAACAATGTTTGTTATTTCAATTTTCTGCTTGTTTATTTTCCCCCCACACTGTGGCTCATAGGCATCATGAGCGCAGTGTTCATGTTTTACTCATTGTCTGGCATAGAACTTTGTTCATAGTAAATATTCACATATTCATATGTGTTTGTTGAATGAATGCCCAAGATCACATCAGGATGGCCAGTGTGTCAAGTAGAAACAAGACTACACAAGTTTAAAGCTTTTTTTTTTAATGTAATATCTGATCATGAAAGATTTTTTTTTAAAGATTGTATTTATTTATTTGTCAGAGAAAGAGCACAAGCAGGGGGAGCAGATAGAGGGGGAGGGAGAAGCAGGCTCCCTGCTGAGCAGGGAGCCCGATGTGAGACTCGATCCCAGGACCCTGGGATCATGATCACTTAACCAACTGAGCCACCCAGGTGTCCAAAGATCTTTCTTCAAAGCAGTTCTGCAGCAACCAGCTAGGTCTCATACCTACTAAAAGGAAAGAACCTATGTCTTATTTAGAATTAGAATTCCAGATGAAGGAAATATGACTGCCCCAATCCAGACCCCTACCTCTTTGTTCTAGTAGACATGGACACACGGGACATGATGCCTCAGGACCTTTGCACCTGCTGTTCCTTCTGCCTGTAACACTGTTCCCTCAGATATCAAAACGTCTTGCTTCCTCATCCATGTCAGATCTTATCCCAGAAGGTTTTCCTGACCACCTGTAAACCTCTGTGATGCCAAGTACTAGTTGTGTTCTCCACGAAAGAGAGAGTTTGAGGGAGGTTGGAATCCAGCCCCTACTCTGCCTTTCATGCACTCCTGGTGTCTGGAGGGGGAGGGAGGGACATCTTTTTCTAACTGATCCACCCAGAATGGGGCACCTTCATGTAATTCAAAGATTTATGCTGGCTGAAGCCTGCCTGTTTGAGTCTCTCTAAATACTGACATGCCATCCTTGTTACCTGCATATTTTTTTAAAGATTTACTTATTTGAAAAAGAGAGCAAGAGAGCGTGTGTGTGAGTGAGGGGAGGGGCAGAAGGAGAGAATCTCAAGCAGATTCCCTGCTGAACATAGAGCCTTATGTGGGGGCTCGATCTCACGATCCCTGAGATCATGATCTGAGCTGAAACCAAGAGTTAGATGCTTAACCAACTGAGCCGCCCAGGTGCCCCTCTTGTTACCTGCATATTGGCTTTCCCTGCAGCGTGTAAGCTTAAGGATGGCAGAGATTTTTGTCTGTGTTGTTCACTGCTCTATCCTCAGTATTATGAGTTCTATCAGACACATGGTAAGTGCTCCAAAAATATTTGTTGAATGAATGCATGGATTTACATATTTTGAAAAGCAACAAAAGCAAAGCAGAGCTTTAGCTCTTCAGTGTACAGTCTTCTTTCTCCTTATTTAGTTTCATTTTTATTTGTAGTTTAGCTATTCAACCCTTGAGGTCAGTTCACCAGGATCCTGGGGGTGATTGGCTGCATTTCGGTTTTCATCCCCTTCACTTTTGTTTAGAGATAGGAAAATTGCCTGTGCTTTTCTTCAGTTCTTCTGAGAACTCTCTTCTTCCCAGCATCTGATTTAATGGAAACCCTAGTAATGGGATGAAAATACTGCCAGGTTATATTATGAAGTTATAAGCAACATAAAAGCCCCAAGCCCCCATATAACTGAGTTAAACTTAAAATTCCATTTCAGTGCTTTGCGTGGAAAATCATTTCTGGGGCTTCCTGGGGGCTCCCTCTTAAAAAAAAAAAACAAAACTTTGCCAGGAATATCATGGCTTGAGAATAAGTATTTTCCAAGCAGCTTTTGGTGCCTGGCTTGACTGCCTTTTCCAAATCTGCATTACCCTTAAAAAAAAACAAAAACACACAAATTCTTTGAACAGATCTTTATGCAACAGTTTCAATGTAGTATTAACATTTTTGTTTCTGTGTCATTTATAACAACTCACATGTTTAAATATCCCGGTATACACTGGGGTTGGGGAGTTAAATGACCCTTTAATTACTGCGATTCAACCTCCTTAAAATGGAGAAAACTATTAAGACTGAAATTTGGTTCCAGCCTGGAACGATGCTGCTAATGTTGGAAGGTGACTCCCCAGTCTGTCAGCCTTCCTGTCATCACTAAATTTCCTCCTGGTGAAAAGAGGCATCATTCTCAAACCCAGCTGACTGGAGACTTACAATTGCCTTGCAAAACCAGATCTAGAGCCCATGTGGCCTAAATCCCCCTAAACTGATTACCTTGGTTGGAGTCTTTTAAGGTTTTGGCACTAACTTAATCGACTGCTGTGTGCAACCATTCAAATCCTCCCTGTTAAATCAGCCCTCCAGCAAATTACTGGGAGTGGAGGGGACTACAGAGCAGGGAACACCAGCAAAGACCTCATTCAATGTGTTTGCACCCCATTCCCTTGATAAAATGAGCACTCTTTAGCTTCCCCATTGGGTAACCCAGTTATGTTTGGCCATAAAACGCTCATGGTTATTTTTATACGTTTTAGTTCAAAACCGTGTTTTGCAGCAGTCGGATCTGTAACGCGTTCATAGGTGGCTGCCTTATTGGACTCAATCGATGCCATCGATCTCCTTTTAAACAAAAAGATTGCGCAGTTCAGCTTTAATTGCAGATCTGGTTGCAAGGACCATCTCTTGGGTTGTTCTCTTTTTCTCCTAATAAAGCACATTTTCCTGACGAACATTGGCCGGGTTGGGCCTCCCTTTGTAAGCACTTCCCCCTCCATGCCGGCCACAGAAGTGGGTGAGCCAGCTGGGGACAAAGTGCACACAAGCCGCTGACTGAGGCAGGCATCTCTGCGAAGGCTTTCATATCTAGGTTAGGGGTTTTATTATGTCTTAATAAAGCAGTTGAAGAGAAGGTTAAGCTGAAGTGCCCTGGGGAATGATTTTAATTTTTTAAAAGTGCATAACCACGTTGGAGGTTGTTACATAAAACCAGTTGTCTTCAGGGAGGGGTGCACGGGGGCCATTCATGTCTCCCTCCCCGCTCAGGGTCTTCCTCGCCGTTTCTCAATGCGTTGCTTTATTTGGGTCTCTTCATTTACTGACTTACTGACACATTGATCTAAAGCCAGAACCAAGTGAGTTGAAATACTGGCTTTGAGACTTGTTAGCTGTGTGATCTTAGGCAAGTCTGCCATCTATATTCCTCATTTATGATAACTACCTGCAGGGGCTTTACCAGAGTTAACTAAAATTGTGCACGTAAAGGGCTTAGGGTGATGGCTGGCTAATTGGGAGGCCGTGATAAAGATTAGCTCTTATTACTACACGGTGTCATGGGAGGGGGGACAGGTGAGCGGCGGAGTTTCCATCCCCAAGTGGCCATGCTTGGTGGTTCCTGCGTCTCAGGCACAATTCTACTCTTTCACAGATAAGCATTCATTTAACCCTCGTGGCAATCCCACAAGGGAGGTACAATAATTATTATTAGCCCATTTTATTTTTTAATTTTAATTTTTAAAGATGTATTTATTTGAGAGAGAGAAAGAAAGAGAGAGCTCCAAGCAGACTCCGCACTGAGTGCAGAGCCCGACACAGGGCTCGATCCCCCGACACTGAGATCATGCCCCAGCCGAAATCAAGAGTCTGACGCTTACCTGACTGCACCAGCCAGGTGCCCCATTATTAGCCCATATTATAGATGAGGGAACTGAGGCTCTGATAATAGAGACCTACCCAAGCTGTCCTGCCTGCTGAGGAGAGCCAGGTCACCTCGGCGTCCACGCTCTTTAATGCTCTGCTGCAGACGCCCTGCTGGGGTAGGTGGTGTTGGGGGTGGCTGCCGCCAGGTGTCAGTTGTCAGCTAACCATGGTGCCTGGGGCTGCAAGGCCTTGCTCCCTCAATCCTGTGTGTTTGGCTCTTAAGGGAGACCTTGAGGCGTGGGGCCCTTTGGAGGTCCTTACACGGATGTTGTTCACTCACTGACCTGTGTAGGGTCAGCTGCATGCGGCTGGTGGTCAAAGGCTCGTGCACAGAGATGAGGGACCCTGATGGTATGGTGGCCTTGATCTTCGGTAGCCACCCTGAGGCCCTGCTCTGTGTCCTGTATTTCTCTCCTGGTGCTGTCTTTCCCTGTTTTCTTTTGCACCTACACCATTCCATTTCCCTTCTACTGAGTCTCACACTCAGAGAAGCATCCAGAATCTATTTCCTCCCCTCCTTCCTTCCAAATCTGGTTAGAGAGTTTTTATTTTGTGCCTTGCAGTTTTCTTAGTATTAAGGATGCAGCTCTCAACAAAATGCTTACTCATTTGACGACTCGACTACCTAGGAAGCTCCAAGCTCTGTCCTGGGTACTGGGGACCCAGCTGTTGGCACAGCAGGCGAGCTCCGCTCAGAGCCTGCATCTGTGAGGCTGCAGACATTACATGGGTGGACAATAAGTAGGACTTACTAGGAGTAGTGATCAGTGGGACATAGTGAAATAAGGACCTGTCAGGGGCCAGTGATGGGGGGCGGTGGTGCTCCCTGTAGGTGGCCTGGTCAGAGGAGGTATCTCTAAAGGAAGGGCATGTCTTTGTGTGATGTTCCAGGTGGAGGGAACCACTAATATATTAAGTCCCGGGGTGTGAGCCGCCAGGACCTTGATTCTTCAGGAGATAACGCAGAAGCCAGTGTGACTGGAGCTAAACACACAAGGCCAGTGTGCCTGGAGCCAGGGAATTGGTACCACGGAGGGATCTTGGGGGATCACACCATGTTTCCATTAAGTGGGGTCTCGGTGGTCGCCCTCCAAACCTAATTCAGGAAGGTCACTGATTGTGGGTGTCTGTCTCTTCACATCTCCACCAGCACTGGGTATTGCTAATATTATGCAGCAGTTTTCAAAATTTTAAAATAAAAAAAAATTTAGTTGTTTTTTAAATTTCCAACTGGATAGAAAAAAAAGGACGCCTGCTTGCTGACTTTGTGACCGCTGTGATGTTGCGCACACTTCTGTGTGTTTGTCGGCCGTCGGTGTTGGTTTCAGTCCAGTCTCTGTGTCTGTCCGTCTGTCCGCCTTTCCGCCTGTCTTTACCCACAGGTGCCCAGAGATGGGCTAGTCATGGCCTTTGACTCCGGAAACACTCTCATCCTGCCGTCCTGGGGCCACACATCGCCTGGCTTCCTTCCTCCCCTTCTGCCTTGGTCTCTCTCTCTCATTTGTGTAACACAAGCCTCTCTAATCCCAGTGCCAGGGGGTCTATTCTCTTTCCTGCATACCAAGCAAGGTAAAGTGGCACTTACCCTCTGCTGCACATTATAATCACCTGGAACGCTTTCTAAAATTCAATGTCAATTTAATTCTAATCTCCAGGGAGAGGGGGAGGGCATCAGTGCTTGTTTGTTTGTTTATTAGTTGCTCATTTGATTACAGTGTGCAGCCAAGGTTGAGAAGCACTGCATTCTGCCAACTCGATGTCATCGAGGTGTGAAAGTGAATCTTGTCAGCTTCATAGTCTTGGTGCTGCTTCCCTGACCAGCAGCTCTGGCCCTCTGGTTAAGCTTCGATATGGGCACCGAGAGACATTTGCCTGCTCCACCAACAGATGTATATGGAATGCGGACAATGTGAGGCACTGGGGAAATGTCACGCCCAAGATAGGTCTCTTGCCTTTGCAGATCTTCTATTTTAGTGAAAAGAGACAGAGAAAAATCAACTAGATGAAAAGATGAACAAGTTCATTAGACCTTATGATAATTCCTAAGAAAGAAATAGAGTGTTTTGCTGGAATGTAGGTGTGGGCAGGGGCGGGCTGGGGGAGTCAGGGCGGTGAGGAAAGGCCTTTCTGGAGGGGTGATGTGTGGAAGTTGAGAAGCAGGAGGAGCAGGTGCAGTGGCCATGAGGCAGGACACGAGGGACAGCTAGAGAAGGGGAGTGATTGGAGGCTGGGCACGAGGAGGAGGAGGTGATGTGGGGAGCGACCTCTGGCTCGACCTCACAGCGGCAGGGGAGAGGCCTGTGCCCAGCCCGTACACCACTCCAGGGCTCCTGCTCAGCAGAGATGTTAGTAGGACACAGGATGGAACAGCACACTCTGCTTGAGACCTGAGGCAGATGGGTTTCTGTAAAAGCTAAAAGGGAGTGGGGTAAGAAGTTTGCTCTGATAAAGAAAATTCTAGGCAGAGGGATATTGTCTGCAAATGTACAGAGCTGGGGGCAGACCTAGAAGACCCTAGGACAGGGGGAAAGATTGGGGTGTTGGGGATGTAGAAGTGAGGGGTGTGTGAGGGCAGATGAAGTCAGAGAGGAAGCTTGGGCTCCTGCGCAGAGGGCGGGGGGGGGGTCTGCTTTCATCCTGTAAGGCACCAGACTTCAGTAAGGAAGGTCAGCTTTGTTATTCGGGAAGGTAACTCAGGCAGCAAGGGTGACTGAAAGAAAGTTAGGGTCTACCAGGGGTCAGCAAACTTCTTCTGTGAAGGGTCAGGCAGCAAATACTTTAGGACCAGAGACCATCTGGTCTTTCCTTCGACTACTCCCTTCTGCATTGTAGCACAAAAGCAGCCATAACCAATGATAAATGAATGGGTGTGCTGTGTTCTAATAAAACTTTATTTATAAAAATAGGCAGGGAGCTGGATTTCATCAGTGCATTGCAATTTGGCAGCCCTGGTATTCCAATGGAATATGTAAGCATGATAATTAATTTTGATAATTAGATTGGTCTGAGATAAACAATAATAGGATACAAAAGATTTGAGCTGTTCTTTATTCTTTACTCTTTCTAAAGATGCATTCATGAACTGAGTTTTGGAATCGATCACAACTTTGAATTAAATAATATCTGGCAGGGTGGGTTTTGACAAAATTGCCAAGAATTGGAATAATTTCTGTCCCTTTTCATTCTTTGCTCCTTCTCTCCTGATTGCTAGGTCTTCAGCATTCTCAAAATTCTCCCAGTTTGGGGTAGCTGAGTTACATGGCATGGTGGCCCCATGAGTTTCTATATGGGAGGGACTTAGGGGGAAGCTTGCCCCAAAAAGGACTTGAGGTGACTTGTCCTGAAGCCTTAGCCATATAGCAAACCTATCATTTTATTTATACTCTAAATGTGAGGAGGGGCTGATGGAAAAGCCCCTGACAGCCAACTTCCAATTGATAAAGGAACATTAATGAGACAGCAGGTGTTAAGGACTTTACAGTTTACAGATGTTGTTGAAGACACGAGAGTCCTGGATCAGAGACAGACAGGTTACTACTTACAGCAATGGTAGAAGGCCAGAGTTTCAGCATTGGTGCTTGCTCTCCAAGTGCAAGTTCCCACAGGGTACCAGAGAGAGGGCCAGGTGATGCCTGCACACGCAGCAGGTTATCGGTTGTGTTACAAGAGAGAATTCTTAAGTTTAGGAAACCCAAATCTTTTATAATGGGCAGTTTCTGCCCTTTGCCCTGGAAAGAGACATTTTAGCTTTCTTGCTTCGAGCAGGAAACTTGCTCATCACTCTCTAAGGAGACACCATCCCTCTCTTCCAATTGCTGTACACAATTCTTTTTTTTTTTTTTTTAAAGATTTTATTTATTTATTTATTTGAGAGAGAGAGAATGAGAGACAGAGAGCACGAGAGGGAAGAGGGTCAGAGGGAGAAGCAGACTCCCTGCTGAGCAGGGAGCCCGATGTGGGACTCGATCCTGGGACTCCGGGATCATGACCTGAGCCGAAGGCAGTCGCTTAACCAACTGAGCCACCCAGGCGCCCTGCTGTACACAATTCTTGAAAGAATAGCCTATTACAAAGGCAGTCAGAAGACTTGAAGAAATGCAGGAGACTCATGGGGCATTGTCTCTCAGCAGCAGGCTTCGTATTTTGCATTTTATATTATTATTATTTTTTAAGATTTTATTTAGTTATTTGACAGAGAGAGAGAGCACGAGCACAAGCAGGGGGAGAGGGAGAGGGAGAAGCAGGCTTCCCACTGAGCAGGGAGCCCGATGCGGGGCTCCATCCCAGGACCCCGGATCACGAGCTGAGCTGAAGGCAGATGCTTAACCATCTGAGCCACCCAGGCGCCCCAGTATTTTGCATTTTAATTAGGGTCAAAACAGACTGCTGAAAGAGCTGTCATGGTGCCCTAATGGTGGAATTTTCAGCAGCAGGGAGTGAGTAGTAGTTCTTCTTTGAAGAACAAGATCATCCCTGGAGCCTGGCATAAGCCCCACTTCATGTTCACTTTGTCTGCTTTGACCTATAGCTGACTGTCCAGAGTCTCTGTCTGCTTACTTTGGTGGTTAGAATTATTTTTATTGTGTTAAGGGCTGTTTTCACACATCCTAAGTTTGGAGAGAGACCTTTGTTGTAAACACACTTGATAAATGATCCCCAAACATGCCAAAGAGTTCCAACCAAGAATGAATCACTTTTGAAGAATGCTTCTGTAAAATGTTCCAGGAAAATAGCCTTTCTTTTCTCACCTGGGTGTTAAGCCATTACAGAGTTATCCTGAGTTATTGGAAACTTTGGGCATAAGGTACTTGTGCTGTTACTCGGTCCCCATGATTTCTATAGTTCAGTGACATGGGCTGTAGTGCTTTCTCATGAGCCATTAACAAATCATGATTTCTGGGTGAGCAGAAAAGATAAAACCCAATGAAATCAGTTTTGTCGGTTTTATTTTTTTCTATTGGAAAGGTGAGATTTTCTTCGAGTCAAGGGGATTCTCTCTTGAAATTTTAATAGATTCCTTTTTTTTTTTATAAAGATTTTATTTATTTATTTGAGAGAGAGAGAATGAGAGAGAGCATGAGAGGGAAGAGGGTCAGAGGGAGAAGCAGACTCCCTGCTGAGCAGGGAGCCCGATGTGGGACTCGATCCCGGGACTCCAGGATCATGACCTGAGCCGAAGGCAGTCGCTTAACCAACTGAGCCACCCAGGCGCCCTTAATAGATTCCTATGTTGGAAGTAAACTAGGTTTGGGACACTTGGAGGCACAGAATGAAGTTAATTATTTTTATATGTTCATTGTCTATGCCAGGCAGAGGTACATTCAAAGGTATATTGAAGGTGCTCAATAAATGGTTGATGAAATAGATGAGTTCTTGTTTGGCAATAAACAAACATGCATAAGTTCCCACCAAGTGCAAGCCTCCAGAAGCATGGGGTTTGGGGACATCTTTTCTGATGTGCATTATTTGAAATTATTGGTCGATCTAGTTAGGAGTTTAAGTCTAGTGAGCCCTTCTTTACTCTTTCCTGGCATGTACTATGTGGTTTAATTACACGGGGTCCTGCAGTCCTCATAAGAACCCTATGAGGGCCGTACTGATATTTTACAGACAGGAAGAGTAGAGCTAGGGGGGTTAATTGCTGACCAAGATGCCACAACTGGTTAGTCGTGAAGGTTGGGTTTAAAGCACACGGGCTACCTCCAGAGTTATGCTGCTTCCCTCTCAAGCTCTTACTTTAGTACTAAAGCAGGATGTGTGAAGAAAGTACCAGCTGTTCTTTTTCTCCTATGAAAATGGAACAATAGTAAAAGAAGTCAATGTCATCATGCTAGATCCCAATGCTGTTCAGGGTTTTTGCAATTGTCCCAATTATGGCAGCTGAAGGCATACACTTCCTTCTTGAGAGTCTTGTCTTAAAATGTAGGATACGATGAGAAAATGTGAGATATAAGGCCAACAAATCAGGAGATGCCTGCATTGAAAGATAGTTTGTTACTCACAGTCCCCAGGAGGAGGGAGCACACTGGGAAGCACTGAGGCTGGTCAGAGGCAGGAGAAAAAAGGGGAAAGTGTGGCAAGAGCCTTTCTTGTGGTTTCTGAGGGAGGGAGCAGGCATGGCAGGATAAACGGTTTAGGACTGGCTTGTTTGAATGATCTTGGTGGGCTCTGCGGTATGGGGGCTGTACCTGGTTGTCTGGTGCCTGGCCCTGGGATGATGAGGGCAGGTGCATAGTGGCCTGGAGTGTGAGAGCCTGATGAGCAAGGGGGTTAGAGACTCTAGGTTGGTTGGTTTGCATTTGAAAAGCACCCCAGTGGGTGGTGGTAACGAGGGAAACAGGAGGCCAGGGCAAGGTAGCTGGGGCATATTATGGAGTTGTCCAGAGCAAGGTGTGTCCTTGCTATATTTGCATGAAGGGCAGATGGTAAAGCATGGTTTACTATGTTTACTGAAGTTTACTGAAGCTGGCGATATGGTGAATACAAACCCTAAGAAGAGATGTGTGGTTAAAGTGTGTGTGGGGGGGTGTCAAATGAGAAAATATAGAACAGGGTCATGGATGTGGCTCTTCTATTGGCTTCTCTGTAGGATTGTAGGCAAGTCCTTTTATTTTGCCTTACCAAGATTCAATCTCTCTATTTGTGAAGTTGGGACATTTTACTAAATTGGTATTTCCCAGGATGTGAGACATTCCACGAGTGTTATATTAGGTGACTTCAGGCAGTAAAGAGATGTGGCATCAAATAACATTAAGTCACAGATTTACTTTTCAAATGCTTTCAGTCTTTCCAATTGCCCCAAGGAGAAAGTCTCTGTCTGGTGCTATTATATATCGCAACTGCTCTTTAACTCTTGCTTTTATTTCAGCAAAAAATGGATCTCAGGCTTACACACTTTGATAGACATTTCAACCTGGTCCTTGGCTGCAAACAACAGGAGCCACTTAAGGAAATAAATTGGGTAGCTCCCAGAAGATGAGAGCCCAAGACTGGAAAATGCTAATTACCAGCAGGATGAATAGGTGTGTTCATCCAAGGCATACCTCAGATACAAGGAACTCCACGTAATCAGAAGAGGTGTCCCCAAACCCAGTGTATTAGTTTGCTAAGCCTGCTGTAAACTTGGGGTCTTAAAACAACAGAAATTTATTCTGTTATCGTTGTGGATGCTAGAAGTCTGAAATCAAGGTGGCAACAGGGTCACGTTCCCTCCAAAGCCTCCAAGGGAGAACTCTTTCTTGCCTTGTCCAGCTTCTGACATTCCTTAGCTTGTCAACCCATCATGCCAGTCTCTGCCCCCACCTTCACATTGTCTTCTCCTCTGCGAGTCTGTTTTTTCTCTCTTCTTAGAAGGATGCCAATCATTGGATTTAGAGCCCACCCCAGGTCCAGGATTTCATCTTGAGATGAAACTAACTAATTATATCTGCAAGGTCATATTCCCAAATAACAGAATATTCTGAGGTTCTGAGTGGACATGATTTTTGGCGGGGGGGAGGGGTGGGCAGGACATTTTTCAACTCACTCTATCTGCAACCAAAGGAAGTCTAGGAAATCTGAGAAATTAAGTAAGAACATGTCATGAAAACAGGCTGCACGGGCATGTGGATGATATTTGCAATGTACCATGTGCCCTTTTTGGGTGCCTCAGTGTGAATTCATTATGACTATCTCTTTGTCCTTGATTCTTTCCTTTTAAGTTTCGAAGTCATGAGCCAGAGCATCTGACTGGTCAAGTCCAAGTCATTTGCCAGGAGATGGGATGACCGAACTCTCCATAAGCTTCTTCAGCACCCACTGTGGATGTCAAGACCCTACAGTTTAGACTTCCCCACAAAGGAAGAACTTTCAGAGGCTGTATATGCCAGAAAAATGACAAATGTCTATCACAAAAGCTAGCGGGCCACTAAATTCAATGTCTTTCTCCTCATTAGCTCTATTTTTACAATTGTATTCTATTTATAACAAATGATGCTATTTTTTCACTTACAGTAATACTGCATTATAAATTAAATTTATTTAGAAAAAAAAAGAAACCACTACTGATTTACGAAAAGGTGAGAAATTAGTAACAGTATACAGGCGCCATGTTGGATGGATATGTAGTGGTAGCCAGATACGGTCAGAATCATAAAGAATATACAGACACATAAGATAAGACATACATACAAACATAAGCCAGAGGCAGAAGCATCATACAGGTAGGAAGCAAATGTCCCAAATCCAGACCGAACTGGAGGATTTCCTATACATTTCCCAACTCTGTGAATCTTTGCTCTCAGAGCTATCTGTTTAGAAAGATCTGGGTGTCATTGGGCTTGGGGGTTTATATATCTATAATTCCGGGCATCACGAAGAACTGAGAAGAGACAATTCACAGGCTTCTGAGGCTTCAGCAAAGCACTGCAGTGTCTGTGTATTTTAGGCGAGTTTTTCAGCCCCTGCTGTTTTACAAATACCAGGCACTCTATTGGACCTGGCTCCTGTATCTTCAATAACATACTGGACATTTTCACCTGTGAATCCTGCCGTTACCTCAAATTTAGCAGATGGAGAAACAAATTCATCATCGTGCTCCCCAAACCCATATCTCCTCCTGACTTGCCTAAGACACGCTCAGCCTGCCAAGCCTGCAACCTTGGAGAATTTCTGCCTCGCTCATCTCCCTCAACCCCAAAATGCATCCAATCACGGCATCTTGTTGAATTCCTCCTCTGGAATGCATCCTGTATCTTCCCTCTCCTTCCCACTGTTACCAGCACATTCCAGGCTTTCACCTGTTCTTGTCTTGTCCTCTAGCTGGGCTCTCCAGCCCTCCCTTCACACTACTCCAAATGGGCATCTTCAGTTTGGTTGCACCTGTCTCTTGTCTCTTCATCATTGGTAGTGCCAGGAGGCGGCTGGAGGGAAATTCAGCCCCTTCTGTAATTTCCCACAGTCCTACCAGCCTAAATAAGCAAATGGTTCGAGTTACAGCAGCGTGCTTGCCATGCAGACACGGATTACGTCCATTCCTCTTGTACACCCTTCCAAACAAATTGTCATCCTCCCAGTTTCCCTGTATAGAAATTTTGGAGCCAGCCTTGCCCCTTAGCTTCTTTCGAGCACACCAAACATAGAGCTTTCTCACTCGATCCAAATTTTCTCCCTCCCTTCATTTGGAATGCCCCTCAATTTCTTGATCTATGTTCTTATTAATTGCATAAAGGTGTAGTATGAAAAGAACATTAGACGTGGACTCAGAATAGATAGAGAGCTTTTGAACTTTGCTCCCTCCCCCATTTGTTCCTGGAGTTATTTTTAAAGACAGAAAAATTTGAGTGGCTAAACATTTGCGTTGCTTCTTTGTTTATTTTTTTCCCATTCCTTCCAAGTTAATTTGCATGAAGATACATTTGTTAGGCAAGACCTTGGACTTTGGACCAGTCATAGCCCTAGGTAAATAAGGTGAGGAACGTGAAGAACATGCATCTGCCTCTAGCTGATAAGCGTCCTGAGGCTTAGTGTAGGGCAGGAGCTGTCTTGCAACGCCCCAAATTGTCACTGCTTATGGAAAGATGCCAATGAACCAAAACTGACTAGAGCTAACAAGGACAAAATGGGAGAGGAGAACCCTTCAGAGAAAGGGCATAGATGGTAGCAGACTTTCTCAGGCAATGGTTTCCGTCTCTTTCTTCAGCCTCAAGAAAATCCTACAAGTGAGGCAGGGACTGGGTTGGGGAGGGAGGGGACATGGAGGCATGGACTTGGGAGTTTGGGAACCAAAGGGATCTTGGACAATGTCTCGTTCCAATTCTGAGTTGACTTAGGAAATTGCCAGAACTCCTTGGTATGGGAGATACTGGAGAGAGAGTAAAATGTCTTGCTATTTGGCAGGTGAATGGCCTCCTTGTTTTTTGTACATCCCTCCAGGACCATCAGGCTATAGCTCTAGGTGGTTTTGGGTGGTTGCAAATAATTCTGACCCATCTTAGGTTGGTATAAATCCAGCCTCCTGTATAAAACTGTTCCTGAATACCCCAGAGCTCATTATTTCTCACTTCTCCAACTTTTGTGACTTTACACCTTTTATTCATAAGTCTTCCATTTGGTTGGCCTGCTTCCATGGGAAGTTCAGCGGCCAACTCCATGTGACCGAACGCATACAAGTTAATACTTCAGGTGAATCTTCAAGCAGCTACTGGCTTATGCTGTTAGTTTCACCTTGTCGTGGTGTAGATTCTGTCTCTTCAATAGAGTACACCATACTTCAGGGCAGAGCTTAGGCATTCAATTCCATGCCTTTTATAAAGTCCCCTCCCCTTGCCCCATCAAAGTGTTGAACACATAGCACAGAACCCCATACATGTGTTTCTGAGTCATTTATTCCACAAATGATTATTTGCATCTCAACTGTGTGTCAGGCCTTGAGGTTGGCAGTGGGTCTACAGCCATATGTAAGCTAGAGAAGATTCCTGCTAATGAGCAAATAAACACAGGGATAGGGTAAATAAAGCTGATGACTGGTGCCACGAAGGAAGCACAGTGGTTGTTCCAGCAGGCAGGGCCGAGCTTAGAGGGGGTGGTGGTGGAAGGCTCTGTGTGGAGGTGATATTTAAGGGCAAAAAGGAGCAGGGATGCAAAAATCCAGGGGAAAGGAAATGTGGTGGGAAGGAGACTGTTTTCTAGAACAGGACAGATGAAAGTGTGCCGCCGTCAG
This sequence comes from Callorhinus ursinus, assembly GCF_003265705.2. Classification (NCBI taxonomy): domain Eukaryota; kingdom Metazoa; phylum Chordata; class Mammalia; order Carnivora; family Otariidae; genus Callorhinus; species Callorhinus ursinus. Next base: position 3,621,350 of record NW_027397115.1, read on the forward strand.
GGAAGGGTCTGGGCTTTATGCAGGCTCTAATCCTTTTGCCTCCAGGGAGGAGCTGAGGTCTTAATCTAGGTGTAGTGCAAAGCCTCTGAAGGGATTAAGAGCAGAGGAGTGACCCTGTTTGTTTTGTTTTATTTTGAATTTGAAGATCTACTTGGTTCTATTCAATGATTCATGAACCAGGCAGCATCCCATCTAGCAAGTAGAGGTGCGGCCCTAGACCAGGTGAGAGGCAATGGTGCTCATCTCAGTTTGGTGATAGGAATTTAGGAGAAGGGAAGCAGGTGGATCTGAGAGACACTTGGAGGTCATACCAGCAGGGCTTCTGAATATGGCCAATAGATTAGGGGACACGGTGGAGCCAGAGATGACTCTCACACTTCTACCTTTTGGATGTTGAGGTCACTTACTAAGATTGGGGGAGACCAGGAGAGACTTAGGAGAGAAAAATCACTGTTTTCATTTTGGACATGTTAAGTCTGAGATGCAGATGAGTCATCAAAGTAAAAAAGCTGTGAGCATATGAACCTAAGACTTGGAAAAGTGGATCTGGACTAAAGAAAGACACTTATGTAGCCAAAAGCCAGTAGAAATGGGCCAAGTCAGCCAAGTGGAGAGAAGAGACTGTCATGTGGCCTTGACACCACTTCTGCAAACTGGCCCCTGTTCTTCAGAGTTCTAGAAGCGGGCTGTATGAGAGTAGAAACTCATGTACTGTACGGCAGGATGTGTGGCCAGGCAGCTGAGAGCACGTTGCTTAGGGGGAGCCGACGGAGCGTGCACTGGTCCACGCGGGCTGAGTCTAGCAGAATCGTATTTTGGTTGCAGCACTCCAATAAGGATATTTCCTCCATTAATGTCACACTTCAAGGACTTTGTGCAGATTATGGATTTATACTGGGTGAAGGTATTAGATGAAGAACAACAGAACTCATCAGTGTCATTGTGAATTTTTTTTCGGAGAGAAAAGAAAGTTGATGATAATTTCCCAACAATATGCAAACCTGTTTTTCATGTGGCAAGATCATTCAACTGAGTGATGATATCTTGAAGAAAGATAATTGCACTGTGTCTACGGAACACAGCCAATTAGAAGCAATAATAGTAATAACAATAACAACAATAATAAAATAAACATTTTAAAGCAAGAAGAATTCAGTCCATCAGCTTGTTTCTCACCCCATTGTTTTCTATCCCAGTAAGTGGTTGGATGTGTCTTTTTCCTATTTATTCTTGTTTATTTCAGCACTGTGTAGCTCAAGCAGGTTACTTTTAGCTAGAAGCAATCCGAGGTTACTTTCAACTGCCTCAAGTGTTTCCTTATTGTTAATTTTTAATTGCATCAGTAATTCATGATCACATTTTCTTTTTTTTTTTTTTTAAAAGATTTTATTTATTTATTTGACACAGAGAGAGACACAGTGAGAGCAGGAACACAAGCAGAGGGAGTGGGAGAGGGAGAAGCAGGCTTCCTGCTGAGCAGGGCGCCCGATGTGGGACTCGATCCCAGGACCCTGGGATCATGACCTGAGCGGAAGGCAGACGCTTAACGACCGAGCCACCCAGGCGCCCCCACGTTTTCATTGTTAAAAATGGAAACACAGTAGATGTGACTAGTTTCTGACCCTTGCACTCAATTCAGTACTTGTCCCATAGGTTTTGTGTGTGTCCTTGCAAACCTCTCTTTATGTGCTTTTCTATGTATAGTCTTTGGAAGGAGACATGTATATCCTTTGCAAATATATATTGTTTTATTCTTTTACACGTATAATTGTCACCTTTTTTTTTTTCCTTGCTCAGAAATACATCTTCTAGATCTTTCTGTGTTGGGGCTTATTGCATTGCATACCTTTTTTAATCGCTAGGTAGAATTTTGTCTTGTGGAGGTGTGCTTTATGTTGCCACATCTGTCTATGGGCCACTCTTTAGATGGCTTTTGATTTTTTGCTAATACAAACAGACCACCTGGAATATTCTTGACATGTTTCTAGTGTGCCGCATGAGTCTTCTGGGCAGAACTTCCCAATCGATATTTTTTCCTCTGAGGAGTTTGATTTGTGCCCACAGACTCCAACTTAATGCACATTTGCCGGACTCTTCCTTTGTCCCAGGCTTGGTGTTAGATGTGCTTGTATTTATCATCACATTTAAACCTTTGGTCACTGCTGAGGTGGGGCCTGTTATCCTGGTTCTGTTAGGGATGAAGGACAAGAGATTCCAAAGGGCTAATAGTTGTCTCAGGGGAAATGGTGAGCAAACAGTTGGGCAGATGATTGGGGCATGTCATGAGACTTTGTCGTGTCACTGAATCTCTTACAGCTTTGGCTTCCTCATCCGGAAAGTGGAGCTCCAAATATCACCTTGGTCAGAGGGTGTGTGTCCTGTGGGTTATTGTACAGATCTGACAACATGAATGAGTTTGCAAGGTAAGAAGTGAAATATGCAAAACTTTATACTGTGATGGCATGAATGAACAAAGTACCTCCCTCGAGCGGATTAAATTCTGGACTAGCGATGGCTAGGCACACCACCAGGACAGGATGGCCTCTAGATTACCAGGCAACGGGCCAGAGGCTGAGATTTGTTTCTTTTTATATACGCCCTCTTCCCCACTTCTCCCCCAAATTACTACTACTTTAAACATCTTTGGGCCTTTCTATTAGTTCAAAAAGGTGATCTAAATTAGGAACATTTGCTTTATTTTGAACCACATCAGAAACTAGGAAATGGATCCCCTTTCTATGGACTTCTGGTAATTTGGAAAATAAATATGGTTTTCAAATTGGGCTGCATATTGAAGTCTTCAATAATAAGAAAGTTTTTTGTGCCTTCTATGTGTCACCAACTATGTTAAAGCTTTACTTAAAAAAAAATGGAGCACCTGGATGGTTCAGTTGGTTAAGCCTCTGACTCTTGATTTCAGCTCAGGTCATGATCTCAGGGTCATGAGATCGAGCCCTGTATTGGGCTCCATGCTGGGCATGAAGCCTGCTTGAGATGCTCTTTCTCTCCCCCTCCCTCTGCCCCTCCTTCCCTGCCCGCTCCCTCATGTGCTCGTTCTCTCTCTCTTTTAAAACAAAACAAAACCAAAAAAAACTTAAAGTACTAGAACTCTTCAGGATGCAAATTCCAAAAGCCTTATCTCAACTTTCATGAGCACAAAAGGTTATTTACTGGTTTATGAAACAAATAGTTTCAGTATATTCTAGCTTCAGGCATGGTTGGATCCAGGAAGTCCATGTCATAGGAACCCAATATTCCTCCCTTCAGGGTTTTGGTCTGTGTTCCTCTGGTTGGCCTCCTTAACTGTGTTTTCCTCTTGCGGTGGTGATGTGGCTGCTGTCTGTTCTGATTTGATGTCCAATTCTTTTAGTGATTTAAGCTGAACATCCCTCTTCCATTGAAAAGTAAAATAAAGTAACTTGAGTTGGGCCTTATTTGGCTTGATTGGTCTGGGTTGGGTGATGTGTGCACCCTTAAACTGATTAACTGTGGCCAAGGTGAGGTCACATGCCTGTCTTTGAAGCCAGAGATGGGGACTCAGTCCCCATTCAAAACACTCAGACTGAGAAGAGAAGAAAAGCCAATTTTGCAAGACAAAATCAAGGAAGTGGGAAAGGTGTTGGGATGGCAAAACTCTTCGATGCCTCATAGAAATGAAGTATCACATTTCGGTCACACAGTAATTGTTGGAGTAGTACTGATAGTCTCTGGTTAGATGAAGAGGAGGATGCTTGGAGTGGTTAATTCACTTGCTCAAGGCCACCCAGTTAGTAATTGGAGAAGCTGAGTATGGAGTCTGGATTTGACTCCATTCTTAACTATTTCATTCTGTCTGTCCCTGTCTGGTGTTCCCATCCTACCCTCCTTATTCAACCTGCCCCCAAGCACAGAGGGTGATCTGTGCTAACAACAGGCGCTCCAAGACTCATCAAATCACATTAGCATTGCTCGTGCCTGGTTTCTCTGAATGTCACAGTCAGCTCACAGTCATATTAAGGGAAATCTTTACTAAACCCGTCCATTGGAGTCTGCAAAACCATTGGTCTTTCCAACTTCCCATCAAGTGGCCTGTGCTTAAAGGTAAAGCAAGGGGTTATAAATCACAGGAAAGGTTCCCCTTGACACATTTCCACAGCTGGAATATGAACAGAGTGTTGTTTACTTTGTTTAACACCACAATTAGTGAAAATCAAAGTGTCTACAGATGCACTCATTGTAGTAAATTATTAGGCAATTAACCTTAATGCTCCCTGCTCTGAATCACCAACTCACTTTTGCTCTGGAGCCCTCGAGAATATTTCTCAGGCATCATAATATATGATTGCACCACAGCTTAATGTTAAGCACAACAGAATTTGAATACAGTGGAAGGGATTGAGGATGGAGCAAATTCCAAAGACGGGAGGGGAAGAGCTCTATGTACTGTTGAAGGAAAAATACAGACTTGCACCACAAAGACTGAACTGACAACAGAAGGAGAGGTGCTCTTTTTAAGTAATTTCAAACTCATTCTTTCTTTCCACCAGCAAGTTTAAGCCCTTTTCACGTCATGCTTGGGCTAGTTTAATAGAGGACTTCCAAATGGACTCTTTCTGTCTCTCTTCTCCAGTCCACGGTACCGGGGTAATCTTCCTGAAGCACAGGATTTATTACACCGCCTCATTCATAAGCCTTATGTGGCTCCACCTTGCTAGTAAACAACATCCAAACGCCTTAGTGTAAATTTTTTTATTCTTCCTCAATCTAACTTTCAAATCATCTCTTCTCCTGTGGCTCCACATGATGCCTTTGAGCATTGACCTCTCCCCTGCCTTCCCTTGTGCTTCTTCCTGGGGCTGGGATGATGTGAAATGGTGATCGGTAAGGGCGAAGACTCTGGGGTGAGACTGCCTGGATTCGAAAGCCTGCTTTCCCCGTTACTGATTTTGTCACCTTGTGATCAGTTTCCTCATCTATGAAGCAGGAACGCTAATAGAAATGACCTCAGGAGGCTGCCTTAAAGATTAAGTGGGATAATGTATGAAAATAAATACCTAGAAAATCACTCAGTGCTTTTTATATTTTAGCAAATCACCGTTGCCCACATTTTGGTCTCACCACGTGTATCATGTTGTTAGAACCACACCCACCTTCCCGCACCCCCTGGATTAGTGGCTTCCAGGAGGTTTGCAGGGTTGTGTGCTGGGATCCTGAGAGTGGGTGCCGAGAGATAGCGGTGGGCGGAGAGAGAGGGGTTTGGGAGCTGGCATGAGTCAGTGGGATGGGAATGAGAGACACCCGACAGAGCAAGAGGCTTGGGAAGAATGAGTGAGCAGGAGGAAAAGATTGGAGGGGCTCTGGGAAGGCTGAGAATAGAGACAGGCTTTCTATGGGGCAGCTCTGTCTTTGCTTATTGATAGCAAGGCTGCTGCTGATGGAGCGGAACGTATAGGCCCGTGTGATCACCTCCCATTCACTACTTGTTATTTTATTTTATTAATTAATTTTTTAAAATTTAAATTCAATAGCCAACATATAGTACATCATTAGTTTCAGATGTAGTGTTCAGTGATTCATTAGTTGTGTAAAATACCCAGTGCTCATCACATCACCCCCTAATGCCCATCACCCAGTTTACCCCATCCCCCCACCGACCTCCCTTCCTCAACCCTCAGTTTGTTTCTCGGAGTCAAGAATCTTTCATGGTTTGTCTCCCTCTCTGATTTCTTCCCGTTCGGTTTTTCCTCCCTTCCCCTATGATCCTCTGTGCTCTTTCTTATATCCCACATATAAGTCATATGGTAATTGTCTTACTCTGATTGACTTACTTCACTTAGCATAATACCCTCCAGTTCCATCCATGTCGGTGTAAATGGTGGGTACTCATCCTTTCGATGGCCGAGTAATATTCCATTGTATATATGGACCACATCTTCTTTATCCATTCGTCTGTTGAAGGACATCTCGGCTCCTTCCACAGTTTGGCTATTGTGGACGTTGCTGCTATGAACATTGGGGTGCAGGTGCCCCTTCTTTTCACTACAGTTGTATCTTTGGGGTAAATACCCAGTAGTGCAATTGCTGGGTCATAGGGTAGCTCTATTTTTAACTTCTCAAGGCCAGAGCATCCCAGGGGAATTCTACCAAACATTTAAAGAATAATATCTATTCTACTAAAGCCATTTCCAGTCACTGCTTTTTAAAAAGTGATTGTGGGGGCACCTGGATGGCTCAGTTGGTTAAGTGTCCAACTCTTGATCTCAGCTCAAATCTTGATCTCAGGGTTGTGAGTTCAAGCCCCACGCTAGGCTCCACGCTGGGCATGGAGTCTACTTAAAAAAAAAAAGTGATTTTAATTCCCTAAGAAAGACATATGTTCTCTCTACAACAAATAAAACATTACATATAAGACTAAAGTCTCCTTTGACCCACTCTACCCCTCCTTAGAGATAATTATTGTTAAGAATACACTTCTAGATATTATCTGTGTACATACACATATGCAAAGAAATTATATAGAACTAAATTTTTTTTTGTTTATATACATGATATCATGCCATTCATGTTGTTCTGGAACTTATTTTTTTCCCTACTTAATAATAGACCTAGGAGAAGTAATAATATATATGTATATGTGACTTATTTCTTCTCTGTGGTCTATTATTATGCAGATCTATTATATATCTCCCATTTCTTTAAATAGCTACACATTCTATTCTGTGAGCAATGCCCAGTTTCTTCAGCCACTGCTTTACCAACGGGCATTAGAGTTGATCCATGTTCTTTCTGCATCTTCGCTCTGAAGCCAAATCATCCATTTTGGTTCCTACTACATTTATTCATTGGTTGTAAATGCATTTTTTTGAATGCATTTAATATGTTCCAGGCACTATGAGAGCTGTTGGGGGCATGCTACCATCCTGCTCTCACCAACTGTACAGTCTCATGGGCAATGGATTCAGGGAGCAAGTGTGTTCTCAGGAGAGAAATAATGCTGTTTCCCCTTACACTGGGTAGGTTGTGAAGCCAGTAATCATAAATGGAAAAAAAATCATGTAGTATCAGAATCATCCTTGAAAATTTCTTGAATTGTTTGTAAAGTGGAGTGTTCAAGGGTTTTGTATGCAGTCCTCTATGATAGAGGAGGAAGGGAGATGTTGCAGAAGGATTTCAGCCCATGATTTTCCCCTTTCCTAATGTATCAGGGACTGGAAAGACTTGTTTTCTCAAGATGTATGGTGAAGAAGTTAGGGCTTCTGTAAGTAAATGGTTTATGGCGTCAATAATTTAAGCTCCAAGAGAAAACCAAAATGGGGAAATGTTAGGGCAAGGGAGGAGTGTGTAATCCCCATACAGGAGGTTTTGAGAGTTGTAAGTGGAAGGCTAAAGGAGGGAGTCTGAACAACAACAGCATAATGTCTGTAAAGTTATAGCACGTCTCAAACAGGATGATTTGTCACTGAATCATGTGTAGGCATTGAGTTTGAAGGTAACTCCACACGGCTAGACTCTGTCCCTTAGCCATCTCCCATTTTCTTTTGAATATTATGTGGTTGTTGGCTCCACATAGACAGGCATAGTGTGCAAGCTCTAGATGGGAGAAGTCAGCTGTGTTTGCCATCAGGGCATGGTTAGCCAGGGGAGGCACTTAGGCTTCCTTCTTAAAAAATACACTGAAAAACATGTCTATGTAATTGGTGTTCGATGTGGACTCTCATGGTGTGGTGGTGACCATTTGAGCTGTCTGCACCAAGATGCCAAGGGTGGGCCAAGGTCAAGAATGAGAGCATTCTCAGGCTGGTGACCAAAACCTAGTGCACAGACTGAAACTGGAGTCAGGGTCCCGCGGAGAGGGGAAACCGAGTCAATAGCAGAAAAGATGCCAAGTCGGAGAAGCCAAGTAAGGAAAGAAGAGTTGGAGAGCAAATCACCAAGTTGTCAGCCCCAGAATGTGATGAGAATGCCCGGCAAGAAGTTAGGAAAGGTGCCAGGGGCTTCGGACAAATTCATGTGGATGAAGCTCCCCGATGCAGTCGGGGGAGGAGACGGGGAGGTTTTGAAATATCTTTTGAAAATCTAAAGTCCCCCTGCTAAGGGATGCCCTCACTGTCCTTAAAAACACAGATCTCTGCATTCAGCAAACAATATCACTGCTCTCTTAATTTCTGATTGTGTCTCTTTTTATCCCCTCTGTAGACCTGAAGCCAATTTATAATTTATATCTTCTCTTCTGAGCCTCATATGTCTAGGGTCCGGCAGATTTTTCTATAAAGAGCCAGATAGTAAATATTTTAGGCTTTGTGAGCTGGACAGGCTCTACCTCAATTATTCAGTTCTGCCATCAGATGGGGAAAGCAGTCTTGGGTACATAAGTGAATGAGCATGGCTGTATTATAATAAAGCTTTATTTAAAATATTAAAAAAAATAGGTGGTGGACCAGATTCAGACCATGGGCTTGGCATATGGCTTTGTTTTCTTCTATTTTGTTAATTTTGATGTTTAATATATGTAAATCAATTTTGTTATGATTGCGGAAGTTATTCTTTATGAGCCCATTTGTGCATGTGTGTGCGTGCGTGCGTGTGCGAGAACCTATTTAATATATCTGTTCATGGAAATGCTGGTTGGGTCTGGTTCCTTGTCATGAACTCTGTGTAGGTTGCTCATTCTTATGGAATTCTGAGCATTTAGAATTTCTCCCCTGAAGTGCCCAAGTGATTTTAATAGAGACCGAACATATCCCTTAAAGCAGACCAATGATTCTCCTTGATAAAAGAGGTGGGGAAGACCTGAATTTGCTAATTGTTCTTGGCTGAGGACATTACCTGGCCTTTGATCTTTACACGACCTCATGCAGCAAATGGGTTTCAAATTCAATTGGGAAGCTCAGTGATCTCATGGAAGCACAATAAAGACATCACTTGCCCAGAACCCCCGAGGTTAGAGTGTCCTAGAACTGATTAAAAGCTATTTCACTGAGTGTTCTTCTTCAAAGCGAATGAATATTCTGATGAGGATGGCTGCTTGAACTGAACTATTTTTAAGTAGTAGCTTGATTTGCTGTTTTGATAAATCTGATAAAGTGTGTTTGAACATGAGTGGAGATTTTAGCAGGCATTCCGACTTGTTTGTACAAACTTCCCCAAATTGTAGGAATTATCCTCTCATTAATACTGTTGTTTGCTGTTTGGGCTAAAGCATGTAATGTTGCTTTGTAATTAGGATAAACTGGAAACAAATGAACAGATTTGTTAATTGTTACAAGAAAACTTGCTCCAGAGTCATTATATACCACATCAAGATGTGGGGACGCAGTTGAGGGTGGCCGGGTGCCCTGCATATGTCGAATTGCATTTGAGTTTGGTAATTTATTACGGCTAATCTATATCTGCAATATTTGCTGTCTTCTGAGAACACAGCAGAATGTCATGTCGTTGGCCCTGACGGGGGGTGGTGGTGGAGATTAGAATCACATGAAAGGATATAATCCTCTGTTGAAAAGAAATATCAAAATCTTCTTAATTGCAAAGTGAGAACTTGGGGAAAATTTCCCCATTGTATTTCTTCTCTGGAACAAAAGACTCAATGCCTAATTAGGGTGGTGGTCAATAGCTCAAGTTTTGGGGGAGGAGGTTCAGGCTGGGCGGTCCCAAATGTCCCACTTTGGCATGTGGATTACTTCGCGCTCAAGACCATCAAGGGCAGCCAGACTCAGGAAGAGCTTTCTAACTCCCTCTTAGGGCCTAAAAGACCGTACACAGGGCACCTGTACCAGGAACAGACCTATTACCGAAAACAACTTTTTGCATCAGAAAGACTTAGCTGCATGGCATGATTACCAAACATTGGGTCTTCTCATCTTCTTGTGAACTGTCTTCCTTCCCCTTTGAAACTCCAGACCCCTGCCTCCTACTCAGCTCAGGAGAGTAGATAAGCCTCAATTACCTGACATCCAAGGGAGCCTCTCATGTCTTTGTGGGGCTTCCCCACATGCAAAATTAAATTTATTTTTTCCTAGTAACCTGTCTTATGTCAATTTAACTATTAGGCCAGTCAGAGAACCTAGAAGGGCAACAGTGGGAATTTGCTTTAAAATTCTCCGGTTAGGGGCGCCTGGGTGGCTCAGTTGGTTAAGCAACTGCCTTCGGCTCAGGTCATGATCCTGGAGTCCCGGGGTCGAGTCCCGCATCGGGCTCCCTGCTCAGCGGGGAGTGTGCTTCTCCCTCTGACCCTCCCCTCTCTCATGCTCTCTCTCTCTCTCTCATTCTCTCTCTCAAATAAATAAATAAAATCTTAAAAAAAAATGTTAAAAAAAAAAATTCTCCGGTTAGGGGGGCGGAGGAAGGTGGCGGAGGAGTAGGAGACCTGGATTTCGTCTGGTCTCAGGAATTCAGCTGAATAGGGATCAAACCATTCTGAACACCTAGGAACTCAACAGGAGACCGAAGAGGAGAGTAGCAACAACTCTCTGAACAGAAAAGTGACCACTTACTGGAAGGTAGGACGTGCGGAGAAGTGAATCCGAGG
>NW_027397115.1:3631956-3637314 GCF_003265705.2 Callorhinus ursinus
AGTGGGGTCTCAGGACCCTCGGGGTCACAGAAAGACCGGGGGTGCCTGAGTGCGCCAGAGCTCCCAGGGATCGGAGCGGGGAAGCCGGCTGCAGAGACGGAGCCGAGGCGCGGGCTCTCGGCTCGGGGTTGCCATAAACTGTGATCCGCGGCCCAGTCGGGCCACTGCTCCTCCAGCAGGGACCCAACAAGCGGCAGATCCGGGGAGACTCCCCTTTCTCCCCCGGGAGGAGCGGCGTGGGAGCGCACCGCAGGGATCTGCTGGGTTTGGAGACTCCACACGGGGTCGGGTGCCAGAGATAGAAACGCTCGGTCACAGGCCGGGTGAGCACGGAGTGCTGCCAGAGACCGGGGACACGGGAGTGACTGCTTTTATCTGGGGACGCATTGAGGAACGGGGCCCCGAGTACTTGGCTCCTCCAGGCGGAGAGTGGGAGGCCCCCATTTTCACCCTGGTCCTCCAAAGCTGTACGGAGAGCTTGCAGGGAATAAAAGCTCCTGAGAGCAAACCGATGCAGCTTCCTTAGCCTGGACTCACAAGGGCGGGGCAATTCCGCCTCCGGCAAAGACATTTGGGAACCACAGCAACAGGCCCCTCCCCCAGAAGATCAGCAAGAACAGCCAGCAAGCCAAGACCAAGTTTACCGATCAAGGAGAATGGGAGAACTCCAGCGCAAGGGGAATACTGCACATAGAATTCATGGCTTTTTTTTTTTTTTACCATGATTCATTAGTTTTTCAAAGTTAATTTTTTTAATTGTTTTTTTTTAATTTTTCTTTTTCCCTTTTCAACCACCATCTTATCAATGCCTTTTTTAAAAAAACATTTTTTTTCATTTTTAGAGTCATATTTTATACCTTCATAGAAGTTACCCTTATTTTTGGCATATATATATAAGTTGTTCTCTCTTTAAAATTTTGACAAAAAGTTTCTTCTAACAGATCAAAATATACCCTGAATCACTAGTGTATGGTTTTGTTCTAGTCTCCTGCCTGATCACATTCTCCCTTTTTTTTTTCTTTTTTTTAAAATCTTCTTTCTTTTCTCAAACAACTTCTTATCTTATCAATTCCTTTTATAATCTTTTATAATTTCCATCTTTACAGTCATCTTCCATCCCTTCATTGTATCAACCTTTATTTTGTACATATATAAGTCTTTCTTCCTTTAAAACTTTAGGAGGCACTTTCTTCTAAAAGACCAAAATATGCCCAAAATCTAGTGTGTGGCACTGATCTATGCACTAGCCTGATCATATTTGATCATATTCTGTTTTTTTTTGGTTTGTACTGTTTTTGTTTGTTTTTATCTTTTTCTTTTCTTTTTTTTTTCCTCTTTCTTTTTCTTTTTTCCCTTTCTTTTCCCCTAGTTTCGGCTCTTTTCTGATTTGTATAGAGTATATTTGCTGGGGACGTTGTTAACCTGTTAGCATTTTGTTCTCTCGTTCAACTGTTCTCCTCTGGACAAAATGACAGGACGAAAAAAATCACCTCAGCAAAAAGAACAAGAGGAAGTACCGTCAGCCAGGGACCTACTCAATACAACATCATTGCGATGTCGGACCTAGAGTTCAGAATAATGACTTTAAAGATACTAGCTGGGCTTGAAAAAACCGTGGAAGTTATTAGAGAAACCCTTTCTGGAGAAATAAAAAAACTAAAATCTAACCAAGTCAAAATCAAAAAGGCTATTAATGAGGTGCAATCAAAAATGGGGGCACTAACTGCTAGGATAAATGAAGCAGAAGAGAGAATCAGCAATATAGAAGACCAAATGATGGAAAATAAAGAGGCTGAGAAAAAGAGAGATAAACAACTACTGGATCACGAGGGCAGAATTCGAGAGATAAGCGATATGATAAGACGAAACAACATTAGAATAATTGGGATCCACAGAAGAAGAAGAAAGAGAGAGAGGGGCAGAAGGTATATTGAAGCATTAATAGCAGAGAACTTCCCTAATGTAGGGAAGGAAACAGGCATCAAAATCCAGGAGGCACAGAGAACCCCTCTCAAAATCAATAAAAATAGGTCAACACCTCGACATCTAATAGTAAAACTTACGAGTCTCAGAGACAAAGAGAAAATCCTGAAAGCAGCTCAGGAGAAGAGATATGTAACCTACAATGTTAGAAACATTAGATTGGCAACAGACCTATCCACAGAGACCTGGCTGGCCAGAAAGGACTGGCATGATATCTTCAGAGCACTAAACGAGAAAAATGTGCTGCCAAGAATACTATATCCAGCTAGGCTATCATTGAAAATAGAAGGAGAGATCAAAAGCTTCCAGGACAAACAAAAACTGAAGGAATTTGCAAACACGAAACCAGCCCTCCAAGAAATCTTGAGGGGGTACTCTAAGCAAAGAGAGAGCCTAAAAGCAGCATAGATCAGAAGGGAACACAGACAATATACAGTAATAGTCACCTTACAGGCAATACAATGGCACTAAATTCACCTTTCAGTAGTTACCCTGAATGTAAATGGGCTAAATGCCCCAATCAAAAGACATAGGCTATCAGATTGGATTAAAAAACAAGACCCATCCATATGCTGTCTGCAAGAGACTCATTTTAGACCCGAAGACACCCCCAGATTGAAAGTGAGGGGGTGGAAAACCATTTACCATGCTAATGGACACCAAAAGAAAGCTGGGGTGGCAATCCTTATATCAGACAAACTAGATTTTAAAACAAAGACTGTAATAAGAGATGAAGAAGGACACTATATCCTACTTATAGGGTCTGTCCAACAAGAATATCTAACAGCTTTAAATATCTATGCCCCTAACATGGGAGCAGCCAATTATATAAGGCAATTAATAACAAAAGCAAAGAAACACATTGACAACAATACAATAAAAGTGGGGGACTTTAACAGCCCCTGTCTGAAATGGACAGATCATCTAAGCAAAAGATCAACAAGGAAATAAAGATTTAAACAACACACTGGACCAAATGGACTTCACAGACATATTCAGAACATTCCATCCCAAAGCAACGGAATACACATTCTTCTCTAGTGCCCGTGGAACATTCTCCAGAAAAGATCACATCCTAGGTCACAAATCAGATCTCAACCGGTACCAAAAGAATGGGATTATTCCCTGCATATTTTCAGACCACAGTGCTTTGAAACGAGAATTCAATCACAAGAGGAAAGTCGGAAAGAACTCAGATACATGGAGGCTAAAGAGCATCCTACTAAGGAATGAATGGGTCAGCCAGGAAATTAAAGAAGAATTTAAAAAATTCATGGAAACCAATGAAAATGAAAACACAACTGTTCAAAATCTTTGGGATACAGCAAAGGCAGTCCTGAGAGGAAAGTATATAGCAATACAAGCCTTTCTCAAGAAATAAGAAAGGTCTCAAATACACAACCTAACCCTACACCTAAAGGAGCTAGAGAAAAAAACAGCAAAAAGCCTAAACCCAGCAGGAGAAGAGAAGTACTAAAGATCAGAGCAGAAATCAATGAACTAGAAACCAAAAGAACAGTAGAACACATCAACGAAACTAGGACCTGGTTCTTTGAAAGAATTAACAAGATGGATAAACCCCTGGCCAGACTTATCCAAAAGAAAAGAGAAAGGACCCAAATCAACAAAATCATGAATGAAAGAGGAGAGATCACAACCAACACCAAAGACATACAAACAATTATAAGAACATATTATGAGCAACTCTTTGCCAGCAAATTAGATAACCTGGAAGAAATGGGTGCATTCCTAGAGATGTATCAACTACCAAAACTGAACCAGGAAGAAATGGAAAACCTGAACAGACCTATAACCACTAAGGAAATTGAAGCAGTCATCAAAAATCTCCCAACAAACAAAAGCCCAGGGCCAGACGACTTCCCAGGGGAATTCTATCAAACTTTTCAAGAAGAATTAATACCTATTCTCCTGAAACTGTTCCCAAAAATAGAAATGGAAGGAAAACTTCCAAACTCATTTTATGAGGCCAGCATTACCTTGATCCCAAAACCAGACAAAGACCCCATCCAAAAGGAGAATTACAGACCAATATCCTTGATGAACATGGATGCAAAAATTCTCACCAAAATACTAGCCAGTAGGATCCAACAGTACATTAAAAGGATTATTCACCATGACCAAGTGGGATTTATCCCTGGGCTGCAAGGCTGGTTCAACATCCGCAAATCCATCAACGTGATACAATACATTAACAAAAGAAAGAACAAGAGTCATATGATCCTCTCAATAGATGCAGAAAAAGCATTTGACAAAGGACAGCATCCTTTCTTGATCAAAACTCTTCAGAGTAAAAACTGAGGGTTCTAGAGGGTAGGGGGGTGGGGGGATGGGTTAGCCTGGTGATGGGTATTGAGGAGGGCACGTTTTGCATGGTGCACTGGGTGTTATGAACAAACAATGAATCATGGAACACTGCATCAAAAACTAATGATGTAATATATGGTGATTAACATAACAATAAAAAAAATAAAAAAAAAACTCTTCAGAGTATAGGGATAGAGGGTACATACCTCAACATCATAAAAGCCATCTACGAAAAACCTACAGCGAATATCATTCTCAATGGGGAAAAGCTGAGAGCTTTCCCTCTAAGGTCAGGAACGCGGCAGGGATGTCCACTCTCACCACTGCTATTCAACATAGTATTAGAAGTCCTAGCCACAGCAATCAGACAACAAAAAGAAATCCAAGGCACCCAAATCGGCAAAGAGGAAGTCCAACTCTCACTCTTTGCAGATGATATGATACTGTGAAAACCCAAAAGATTCCTTCCCAAAACTGCTAGAACTCATACAGGAACTCAGTAAAGTGGCAGGATATAAAATCAATGCACAGAAATCAGTGTCATTCCTATACACCAACAAGACAGAAGAGAGACAAATTAAGGAGCCAATCCCCTTTACAGTTGCACCCCAAACCATAATATACCTAGGAATAAATCTAACCAAAGAGGCAAAGGATCTGTACTCAGTAAACTATAAAATACTCATGAAAGAAATTGAAGAAGACACAAAGAAATGGAAAAACGTTCCATGCTCATGGATTGGAAGAACAAACATTGTGAAGATGTCAATGCTACCTAGAGCAATCTACACATTCAATGTGATCCCCATCAAAACACCATCCACCTTTTTCAATGAAATGGAACAAATAATCCTAAAATTTGTATGGAACCAGAAGAGACCCCGAATAGCCAGAGGAATCTTGAAAAAGAAAAGCAAAGCTGGCGGCATCACAATTCCGAGCTTCCAGCTCTATTACAAATCTGTTGTCATCAAGATGCTATGGTACTGGCACAAAAACAGACACATAGATCAATGGAACAGAATAGAGACCCCCCCCCCCCCAAAAAAA
>NW_027397115.1:3637414-3673813 GCF_003265705.2 Callorhinus ursinus
AAAAAAAAAAAGAATAGAGACCCCAGAAATGGACCCTCAACTCTATGGTCAACTCATCTTTGAGAAAGCCAGAAAGATTGTCCAATGAGAAAAAGACAGTCTCTTTAACAAATGGTGTTGGGAAAATTGGACAGCCACATGCAGAAGAATGAAACTGGATCATTTCCGTACACCACACACAAAAATAGACTCCAAATGGTTGAAAGACCTAAACGTGAGACAGGAGTCCATCAAAATCCTAAAAGAGAACACCGGCAGCAACTTCTTCGACCTCAGCCACAACAACTTCTTCCTAGAAACATCGCCAAAGGCAAGGGAAGCCAGGGCAAAAATGATCTATTGGGATTTCATCAAGATAAAAAGCTTTTGCACAGCAAAAGAAACAGTCCACAAAACCAAAAGACAACCGACAGAATGGGAGAAACTATTTGCAAGTGACATATCAGGTAAAGGGCTAGTATCCAAAATCTATAAAGAACTTATCAAACTCAACACCCAAAGAACAAATAATCCAATCAAGAAATGGGCAGAAGACATGAACAGACATTTTTCCAAAGAAGACATCCAAATGGCCAACAGACACATGAAAAAGTGCTCAACATCGCTTGGCATCAGGGAAATCCAAATCAAAACCTCAATGGGATACCACCTCACACCCGTCAGAATGGCTAAAATTAACAAGTCAGGAAACGACAGATGTTGGCGGGGATGCGGAGAAAGGGGAACCCTCCTACAGTGTTGGTGGGAATGGAAGCTGTGCAACCCCTCTGGAAAACAGTATGGAGGTTCCTCAAACAGTTGAATATAGAGCTACCATACGATCCAGCAATTGCACTACTGGGTATTTACCCCAAAGATATAAATGTAAGGATCCGAAGGGGTACGTGCTCCCCAATGTTTATAGCAGCAATGTCCACAATAGCCAAACTGTGGGAAGAGCCAAGATGTCCATCGACAGATGAATGGATAAAGAAGAGGTGGTATATATACACAATGGAATATTATGCAGCCATCAAAAGGAATGAGATCTTGCCATTTGCAACGACGTGGATGGAACTGGAGGGTGTTATGCTGAGTGAAATAAGTCAATCAGAGAAAGACATGTATCATATGACCTCACTGATATGAGGAATTCTTAATCTCAGGAAACAAACTGAGGGTTGCTGGAGTGGTGGCAGGTGGGAGGGATGGGGTGGCTGGGTGATAGCCATTGGGGAGTGTATGTGCTACGGTGAGCGCTGTGAGTTGTGTAAGACTGTTGAATCACAGATCTGTACTTCTGAAACAAATAATGGGATATATGTTAAGGAAAAAAAAAGAAGAAGATAGCAGGAGGGGAAGAATGAAGTGGGGGAAATCGGAGGGGGAGAGGAACCATGAGAGAGGATGGAGTCTGAAAAACAAACTGGGGGTTCTAGAGGGGAGGAGGGTGGGGGGATGGGTTAGCCTGGTGCCGGGTATTAAAGAGGGCATGTTCTGGGTGGAGCACTGGGTGCTATGCACAAACAATGAATCATGGAACACTACATCCAAAACTAATGATGTAATGTATGGTGATTAACATTACAATAAAAAAATTAAAAAATTCTCCGGTTTAAAAAAAAAAGTGCAGACGATGGAGGTTACAGAGAAAGTTGGCAAATGGCTACAATTTCTAAAGCTGAGTGGTAGATTTATGGCAATTCATCATATTATTTCTTCTACTTTTCGTATGCTTTAAGTAGTCAAAACGTAGGGTTAGTGGTGGTGATGGAGAGATGTTAGCGTGATCAGATATGCATGTAAACAATTTCTCCCGCCTAGTTTGTAAAGTATATGTTGGTTGAAATCCCTAGATTTGACTGAATGAGAAGAGGACTCATTCGAGGGTAATGAAAAGCTGAGCAGAGATGGAAACTCCTTTATTTAATTAAGATGATGGGAGAGAGTAGAGAATGGGGACAAATCTGGTTACTTGGTTGTTCATCCAGAGAGGTTTAGGCATCCAGGCATCTCCTCCTGTTGTGTCTGGAAGTGACAGCTCAGTGTTCCTTCAGGATCTGAGCCCCTATATAATTAGCGCACAACTCAGTTCTAGATTTGCCCGGAGTACGGCATTGCCCTGATTACTGCAGAGATTGCCTCAGGGAAGGTGACCTAACTTCCTTTGAACCAATGAGGTTGCGACCTGGGACTTTGCTGAAACTCTGGGAAAGGAGCCCTCATCTTCCACGGGGCTTCTGCGGCTCTGAGGATGTGAGTCGTGCTGCTGGCCGCCATTTTCCACCTCGTGAAGAGTTCCTGGCTGAGAAAAAAGTGACCACAGAGGAAAGCAGGGTTGGGGGCTGGACAGAGCAAGAAGTTAAACCCTAATGATATTATTTCAGACTCTGGATCTAGGCAGGCCTGAAGTGAAGTTACACTTAAACTTTTTGAGTTTATGAATCAACAAATCTTATCTTCCGCCTCCCCTCTCCTACTCATCTTTCTTCTTCTTCTTCTTCTTCCTCTTCTTCGACTCTGTCTCTGTCTCTCACACTCTCTCCTTTAGTCAGTTGGGTATGTTTCTTGCACTTGCAAATGGACAAGTTTGTATTAATACAAACTTCTGGGAGTTTTGCAGCTTTGCCACTTTCATAGCTGCATGTCCCTGTCCCCATAAGTAGTTGGTAACTTGTGTTAGGGCTTTCTAGCCTTTTAGCCATTAGCCAAATTTCCATTAGATGATTAGCCAGTGTTCTCTTTCTCACTATAAATCTTGCACAATTTCAAACTTTTATGTTCACAAGCTGCTTTTTAATGGCAACCCAGCTATTCTATTGAAATCACTGTATATGGTAATTAGTAATCTGCAAGATAATTTTAGTTAATTTTAAATTTAAAATCCATCCTGCAAAATGAGTTGGATCAGAGAGGAGCTACCAACAAAAGAAATGAATCAGAGTGTGAGAGAAGCCGCATGCAATCCTGGAAATAAAAATGTGCAAATTTCTCAGGGAATAATCATTGTCTTGATTTTTACTTGTAATTATAATTTAATTATGAACCTACTTTTGTAACATTTTAAAAGTACATAGTTAGCATTTAAGTACTTTCCATATAATTATCTGTTATTGAACCTGATCATTATGTGGCGGTTGCTGCATTATTACTGTGCTTTGTGTAAAAATATTTTTCACTTCAGGTTGAATTGAAGTAAAATAAGACAAATCATGTGAATGGCATTTAGTGGCCCCCAATACTGCATAGCTGCTTGGCACCTGACCATCTTAAAGAATGGAGGATGGGTGAACTCTGTCTTGTTTTGCTAATATTGGTGAAGATAATTTCCAGAAACTCAGACGATTCCCCCTTCCCTTTTTTTTTTAACTTCCTAAGAATTTACTTCTTTCCTCATTGCTCCTCTTGAGACATTTCTAGAGAATACATGGAAATCCTGCTTCAGACACCTCCTTAGGCCCTTCATTGTCATGAAAGAGAGCCAGTGAATATTTGATTGAGAGTCGACTCTGTCCTTGCAAGGCTTGTTCAAGGCTCTGATGGAATTTGGATGGGGAAAAGAGAAATCGCTAACATTTAAGTACTGTCCTTATATATTTTGTCAAATTCAAACCCCCATCAACCCTGAAGGAATGTAGTAACAAAGTATATTCTGATACTGCCCCATTTTGCAGGTGAGAACATTGAGGCACACAGAGGTCGGCAGCTTGCACAGGGTTGCATGGATGGGGGAAGCCAAACCAGTATCTAGATCTAAGCAGTGTGACCTCAGAGACCACACACCTGTTGGCTGCAGGGGTCACCACAGGAGCCCCTGTAGGGGAAGGAAGTCACCGAGTATCACAGGGAGAGGAGAAGTACTACGCCTTGGCCTGTGAATGGCTTGGTACCTATATTGCAAAAGGGATTGTGGTCAGACAGGTGAGGAGACTGTTAGAGAACATGCGGGCACTGGGGTCCTGATCTCCTGCTCTCCTGGGAAACCTCCTGGGAGGTGTTTTGCAAACCGTAAGTGCTTCAGGAGGGAACATGGGGTCAGTGGTGTCGCTTCTGCCTGTGTTTGTATGCGCTGCTGGTCTGAATTGAGAGTATGCCCAGGTATAGGGCATCCATTTGAGTTCAGCCTGCTTTTATGGTTAAGCTTCATTTATTCACGTCTATAGATCATTAAAATTAAATGCTGCCATAACATCTAAACATTATCCTGTAAATAGTGATCGCGTCTTGAGTTCTAAAAGAAAGGGATACCATTTTCCAATTATGTTCAGGCCTGCATGAACTGTAGTCTCTGCAGCTTCTCGGTGCTGGGTTTAAAGGCCTTGGAAACATAACTAGGAAATAAGCACTAACAATTATCAAGTGCTTGCTGTATGCCGGCATCCTGAAGGGTGTTTACCTAATATGATCTCATTTAGAACAGACATCCAAAGATTGAATTTTATTTCCATTTTTCGGGTGAGAACACTGAGCCTGAACTAACCTGCCCACCTCATTGGTGGAGCTGGGATTTGGGCCAGGATGGCTGCCTCCAGAGCACGCTTCCTAATGGGTACTGGAGAAGTAGAGGGTTGTACCTCTTTAGGTGTGAGGGCTGGATTAGGGTGCCCCCCTGGTCCCTTCCCTTCTGAGACATGGGGCCTGCCCCCTTCTTGTCCATAGAAGACCCAGGTGAGGCAAGACCAAACAAGTGGACCCCCAGGCTGTTCATTTCTAGGATAGTTACCAAGAGAAAGGTCCATATCTGGTGAGCAGTGACAGCCTTCTAAGTCCAGATAGATCAAAGAGGGAACAAGCTATGGGAGCTGGAAGACCTGGGGGTGATGGGTAGGAGGGGACAAATGCCAAAGGGGAGATGGGACAAAAGCAAGCCTAAGAGTCAGGTGGAAGGAGTCTCAGATCCAGACTAAGAGTGGTGGGGAGTTGGTGATGTATATGCTGGACAACAGGAGGGCTCCCTGCCCCCTTCCCGTCCACTGGGGCCCCATAGATAGGCGTGCTCTTCAGGGGCCAGTTCAAAGTGCCCCTCCCCTCTGAAGCTTTTTCTGTCTTTCTTTATTCCCTACTGCCTTTCCCCAAAGACTGCAGCTCAGACGCTTATTATAGCCCTCAGTGCAACCTGCCATCTGGGAGGGGAAAATCTTCCCTGCTGTCTTGGTTCTTTTGGGTGGTCTAATGATTAAATTCACACAAAGACAGATTCACAGGAGAAAAAAATAACACAAATTTAATTTTGCATGGATGGAGTTCTCATAGATACGGATCCTAAGAAGTGACCAAAGCGGGCTATTTATATACCTTTAAGACAAAGAAACAATAAATTTGTAAAGAACTGACAAGACAAAGAAACTTCGGCTCGGGTGTTAATTAGTGGAGAAACTGAGCAGAGTTTGTTTAGATAGCCTTCTTGGCCCTGAATTCTCTACTTCTGGTGGTAAGGATGCCTCTCTACCTGCCTCTCCCCCCCTTCCAGGTGCAGGAAGGGTACCTATCACATGGGAATTCATTTCCTGCTTTTAGGGGACAGAGAGGAGGGTCAGAGTGTTCTTCCCCCACCAGCTGTTTCTCAAGTAACTTTTATTTAAAATAATCAATGTGCTCCTTTGGCATATCTTGGGGTTGGCTGCCCTGAGCCCCTTCACTACTGTAATTGTGTGTCTGAGCTTTCCCTGGGAAGACGCGAGTGTAAGAAAGGTAAGCTCTATGTTTTCTCCACCCATGTCTTTGCAGCTCAGGTGAGGTGCCTGCCTGTGGTCATGTTCAACAGAGGGGTGAATCAATGAATTTCCATCCTGTCCAGCTTGTTCGGTGTCTGTTTCCTCCTGCTAGAATGAAATATCCCAGGCAAGCAGGGGCTTGGGTTATTTTTATCATTGTATTTCCAGGACCTAACACAGTGCCCTAGAACTGATATACACTAGGTGCTTAATAATACACATTGAATAAAAGAATCAATTATTGGGGCACCTGGGTGGCTCAGTCAGTTAAGCATCTGCCTTCAGCTCAGGTCATGATCCTGGAGTCCTGGGATCTAGCCCCTGGTCACTGGGCTCCCTGCTCAGTGGGAAGTCAGTTTCTCTCCCTCTTCCTCTGCCCCTTTCCCTGCTCATTCTTTCTCTCTCTCAAAAAAAAAAAAAAAAAAAAAAAAAAAAAAAGACTCCAAGAGCCTCAGAAAAGGCAGTGGAGATTATTAAAAAAAAAAAAAAAGAATCAATTATTCCTTTACTTCAGACATGGGTCAGGCTGGAAAGTTTTACTTGTTTGTACCACGAAGGGGCTCAGTCCACACAATCACATCAGGGGACAAACTCACCAATAAGAACCAAAGGGAAGAGCCCATCAACTGATGCGTGGATAAGCAAATGTGGTCTGTCCATAGGACAGAGTAGTATTTGGCTACAAAAGGGAGTGAGGTTCTGACACTAGTTACAACATGGGTGGATCTCGAACCCCTGATGCTAACTGAAAGAACCCACACACAGAAGACGGCCTATTGTATATTTCCATTTGTACGAAATGTCCAGAACCCGCGAATCTATAGAGACAGAAAATAGATTAGTAGTTGCCATGGGCTGGAGGGAGGGGAGCATGGGGAGTGACTGCTAATGGGCATGAGGTTTCTTCGTGGGGTGATAAAAATGTTCTGGAATTAGAGAGTGGTGATGGATGTACAGCCTTGTGGATATACTAAAAACTGCTGAGCTGTATATTTTAAAAGGATGAGTTTTATGATATGTGAATTACATCTCAATAAAGCTATTATTTAGGAAAAAAAACAAAAGAAGAACCGAAGGGAAGATCATGCTTGATCTGAGCCTGTGAAATTCTTTTTCCTGGGAAGCACGTTCTGGGCTTCTTCATTCTAGGTCCTAGAGAGACCCAGACGGCTGCTGTGTAGAAGTGCCCATGCCCTGGACACGCACTGCCTGCAGCGGAAGGGAAGACAACAAGAGTACTTGCTAGTGCCAAGGGAAAGGCCAGATGAGGAAAGGGGCAGAACAGAGGGAGACAGCTCTGGATTACCTCTTGGATAATGATTCTAGCACTTAAAAAAAAAAAAAAAGAACTTGATCATGAAGTTGCTATTTATTTTTGAAAACATAGGGTTAAGCGCAACGAGTCCTGTTAATTCCACCTTTCTATACCTCTGCCTTCTGTCCAGTTTGTCTAGCTCAGAAGTCCTTGAGCAGGGCAGCTTTGCCCACTGGAGAATATTTGGCAATGTGTCTGGAGACATTCTAGGTCTTTACCCTTGTGGGGAGGTACCGCTGGTATCTAGAAGGTGGGTACCAGGAAAGCTGGTGGCCCACCCTGCCATGCACAGGATGGTTCACATCAAGAACATTCTGGTTCGAAATGTCAGTGTGCTGAGGTCAAGAAACCCTACCAACTTCCTGGCCCAAACTACTATCACCTCCAACAAAGCCATGTCTGTAGTCCCCCAGCGGTCTCTCTGCTTTCACAAATCTGATCATTTGCGACGGCTGCTGAAACTACTTACTGAGAACTTGGTGGCTTTAGAGAACGGAAATGGATGATTTGCTACTTATCCGCCCATGTTACAGAGCATGCAAAAGACAACAACATACAGTGTCAGGAAATGCAAATTGTTTATGGCCAAAGACTCACTCCCTCATTGTCAGATATGGGTAAAGTAGGCATAAGCCATGTTCAAGTGGCTTTCCCCACACCGCAATGTTAACGGTGACAGGTACCAGTGAAATCTAGTAATCTAGATAAGAAATGACATATCAGATGTCTTTGGATTTATTTTCAGTGATGTGGGTTTAAATATGCAAGTCCTGACATTAGCTACATTTTCCAATTTTATGGCCAAGCAAAGTTTCGCAGCCGACTGATATACACGGGGATCAGTATCCATTGGTGGTACAAGAACAAGGCTGAGATTCTCTCTCTCCAGTCCCATTACTCTAAGAAGGAGAAAAGTTTTAGGCAAAGAAAAATGGAAAATTTCCAGTAACTTCAAATATATTACTCCCCAGATCTCCTGTCTGGGTAAATCAGAGATACTCACAACTATGGATAATGAGGTGATTAAAAACTAGTAAATATAAATGTGAGGTGCCTTCTACCATTAAGCCCAGCAAATGTATCTGATTCTGAAACACTGACTGTATTTTGAAATGTCATATCAATTACAGGAGACACTTTTACAGATCTCCCTGAAAAATATTTCCATAAAACTATATTTTTCTATACTATGTAAAGTACCAAAGTATAGATTTAATCAAAACTGTAAATAAGACTAAAGGTATGTTGTAAGTGTGAAATATGCAAACATAAAAAATTTTAGCAAAATTTTAAATCAGTTTCACTTTGAATTATACTGGCTTCCCTATTACTTGCAAACCCTTCCACTCCCACCCTCCTCCTCCCACTTCAATTTAATACTCCTTCATGGAGAGGAGACATTTTGGGGGAAAAAAAATAAATCAGTGGTTTTATGTGTCTGTGTTTGTTGGGAAACGGATGTAAATTTAGAGAGTGTATTTCTACCTACATTGTGAATTAGGTTTTTTTAGTCCTCCCTGTTTCTAGGAGGCCGTGGGGGTAACTATGGGAAGTCAGGCTTTGGTGCTGGGCTGAGACTCAGGCGGAATCCGGTCCCTGAGCCCAGCCATGAGCCGTGACACCATCTGCCTGGCTCTGTGTTTCCTCGTTTGTAGAATGGGATTAATGGTACCCACCCATGGGGATGGGAGGGAGGAGAAGGGAGGATGAGGGGCAGTCCTGCGGCCCATCTCAGGCACCCGTTACTTCTCCCAGTGTAGTGCAATATCCATCTCGCCTCTTCACCATTCTTGGTATTGTTGAAGTACTGACACCTTCTTGACGTTATGGTTGGATGGAGCGGATTGTGTGTCAGGGACATCAAATGAGAAGCATCACCATTGTGTCCCTGTGATTTAACTGGGGCGGCCAGCTCTATTCTGAGTCGGAAGGAGCACTTTGCTTTGTGGCTGTATTCTCTTCAAATCAGAATGTTTTACCGACCTTGATTTCCAGGGATTCTCCCTTTGTGAGATGCCTTCACCCTGACTCACCAAATCATGCGACTCCAGTGGGCAGAGGTCAGGTGAAAGGTGAGAAGGGGAGGGGAGACCAGAAAGTTTGGTTTATGAAAAACACTATGGTGGAGTGACCCAACTTTTGGTTTCCCCGGGACTGTCCTGGTGTTAGCTCCTTATCCTGTGACCTTGGAAGTCTATCAGTCCTGGGTAAACCAGGGGGTTGTCACCCTACGCTATACTAAGCAATTTTAATTCTGAGAGAGGCAGTCAGAAACTGATTTGTGGTTACATGGGGAATGGGGAGTGACTATAAACGGGCACAAGGTTTCTTTTTAGGGTGATGGAAATGCTCTAAAAGTAGATGGTGGTGATGGCTGACAGCAATAAGTGTACTAAGATTCACCAACTCCTACCCTTAAAACAGGCTAATTTTATGATATGTAAATTATATCTCCATAAAGCTATTTAAGATTGATTGTAAATTATATTTCATAATAAAGCATTTGATTTTTTCGATAGAAAAATAATTCTTTGTCCTCAAAATGAATGCATGCATTAAGAATTTGAACTGAATTGCCCATCAAATTGGAAAAGATTTAAGATTGGCAAAACTCAGATTTGGCAAGGATATGTGAAAATAGTCTCATGTTCAACTGGGCTAAAGTATGAATTAATAAAATGTTTAAATTGGACAGTTTAGCTGTACAGATCAATATGTAAAGGTACATACTCTTTGACTCACCAGTTTCATTTCCAGAAATTTATCCCAAACAGATCATTGTCAAATGTGCAAAGATATATGTGCAAGGATGTTCATCACAGATGGTTTATAATAGAAACAGTGGCTTGTAACTAGGAACAATCTAAATCTCCATTAGCGATGGACTGTTTAGATGAGTTATGGCAAATTCATGCAATGGAACACTTTCACTATGCCAACATGGGGATGGGGCTATAAATCCACACACTCATCTAGGGTGTGTGACTGTCCCGCTTTGCTTCGGATAGTCCCTGTTTTTGTACCGAAGGTCCAGTGTCCAGGAAAACTCCTCAGTCCCAGGTGAATACAGATGGTTGGTTGTTGACAAATCTATAGAAAACCAGCTAACAGGATGTCCCCAGAAAGTTAACAGGAGTTGTCTCGGGGATGGTAGATTTCAAGTCGGCTCAACACTCTGTTATGGATTTTATTAGGATTTTAAAAAATATTATTTGCACTTTTATTAAATAATTTTACATTTGAGAAAAATATTTGTATTAAAAAAGAACCCCTGTTGACACATTAACAAAAATGTAGGCAGATTAAATAGGTTATTCATTTTTTAATGTGATTTGATTGCCATCTGTGGGAGATGGGTCTATTTGTGGATCTATGTGAATGGGAGGAGAGGCACAGACATGTCCCCACAAGTACATGAATTTTGGGGAGGCATCCCCTTGTTTTCTGCTGTACCACATAGGCCTAGCATGGTGCTTGGCACACAAGATGAATCAATAAATTTGTGCTTGTTAAAATGTGATGGAAACAATCCAACACAATTGGAATGAGATGTCAAAGGAATGCCTTTAAAATATTTGGTTAAATCAGTGAGCAAGCTATTATATCTAAGTGATGCCCATTGATTTGGCTGCTCTGATTTTCCTCCACGATGAATTGGCTAACCATTTGATTGGATTGACAGATTTCTCCCCTAAGGGGGTTTTCACATTTACTTACCCTCTTATTATAACCCAATCACGCTCATTATCTAAAACTCAGAAATGAGTTGTCAAGCAAAAAATTACAAATAAAAAGCCTCTCTAGAGGTAACTACTGTTAATACCTTTACCACACCCACCTTCCCGATGCTTTTCTACACGTGACAAGCAGTGTGTATGTATGTATATGTTTATGTTGTGTAAAACATTTAACAAAAATGAAATCATGATATATTATAATCTTTTTTTCATTTAGCCACTGTTGCAGCTTCTGTCCACATCAACATACACACAGCCTTCACGTTATTTTCAAAGTGGCTCCATGGTACACCACTGCATAGACAGTTCACACTTGAACTGAATTGATGGACTTTAAAAATGTTATATTTTTGCTGAACATTGTCCAGTTGGGATTCTTTTCAGAGGCCCTTTATTTGGTTTCACATGTAACATGTGCAGCTGAGTGCCTGGCATATAGTAGGTGCTCCATAGAGGTGGATCCCTGTCTCACACCCTGTATTTAGGGGACAATAGTTATTGGAAGCTGAAAATATAATGGGTAAAAGTTGTATAATGATAATTTTTTGTGATCCTCAGTGCAGAGGTTCCTAGGTGAACTGCATCTATTCAAAAAGAGTTCTCTCTGTTCAAGTAGGGAACTAAAACACTTTCCCTCACTGCTGTCAGCCAGACCATCAGCAAGACCCATGGTCACCACTTCCAGAATTTTCTAGAATCTATCCTAGAGTCTCTCTTCTCCTGGAACCTGAGCCATCTGTGTCACTGGCCAGTCTTGCCCACTACAAAGGACTTGGTCTTTGCCAGTTTTGTATCTCTGTGATGGTGTGTACTAAGTGCTCAGCAAAAATAAAGATGTTTACCTCTACAACAAGTTAATATTATATTATTAACATAGAGGCAAAAATCTTTTTGTGGTTTCTCTATTTAATAATCCTATATTAAATGTATTGCTATGAAGCATGCCAAAGAAGAAAGAAATTTCAGAAAATATTTGCACATATTTCCAATTTCCTACACAGCCTCTATGGTTACAATTTAATGGAGTTAAGCCATAGATATTTATTTGTGCATACATTCTCAAATGTAGTTAAAACTCATCACTATATTTGCTTGACATACTTTGTTTTGAGGCAACTTTTTCAAGTTTTGCTGAGTTTCTGTATTTCTATCATGCAATTTTATAAACTGTTCCTGATATTAATGGATTCAGAATCTATAGTTTTAAGAATGATCTTATCAGAAATGCTGAAGGAGTGGATATGTGTTCCTTGGCTCATTTATTCATTTACATGTCATTGATTACATCATTGAACACCTGCTGTGAGTCAGGTAGTGTTCTAGACCATAGTGCTACAATAGTGATGCATATTTTGTTTGATGTAGCATGTAGTCTGATGGACCAAAGTTTAAGTATTACTCTTTTTTAAATCATAAATAGGTTTTTAAAGGCAATTTTCAGGTTACAAAACAACTGAGCAGAAATTGAGTTCCATATAATCCCTCCCCCTGCCTCAGTTTCCCTTTTATTATAAGCCTCTTGCGTTAATGTGGTGTACTTGTTAAAATCCATGAACCAATACTGGTAATCATTATTAACTCAAGTTCATAGCTTATGTGGGGGTTCATTTTCAGTGTTGTACATTCTATTTTGACAAATGTTTCATGACATACACCCACCATTACAGTGTCATAGAATAATCACATTGTCCTTACAATCCTCTGAGCTCTGCCTATTATCTCTTTCTCCCCCCATGCTCCCCTAACCACTGGCAACCACTGATCTTTTTACTGTCTCTACGGTTTTGCTTTTCCAAAGTGTCATATAGTTGGAATCATACAGCAAGTGGCCTTCTCAGACTGACTTCCTGACTTAGCAATATGCATTGACGTTTCCTCCATGTCTTTCCAGGGCTTCACCTCATTTCTTTTTTCCTCTGAATAATGTGGCACTGTGTGACTATATTTCAGTTTGTTTACCCATTCACCTACTGCAGGAAATCTTGGTTCCTTCCAAGTTTTGACAATTACGAATAAAGCTGCAATAAACATTCATGTGCAGAATTCTGTAGGGAGATAGGTTTTCAGATCATCTGGGTAAATACCAAGGAACACAACTGCTGGATCGTGCGGTAAGACTGCGGTTAGCTCTGCAACAAACTGCCAGACTGTCTTCCAAAGTGGCTGCTCCATTTTGCATTCCCCTCAGCGTGAATGAGCGTTCCTGTTGCTCCACATCCTCACCAGCCTTTGCTGTAGTCAGTGCTTTGGACTTGGGCCCTTCTAATAGGTGTGTAGTGGTACCTCCTTGTTGATTTAATTTGCAATTCCCCAATGACATCTGATGTTGAGTGTCTTTTCATATGTTTATTTGCCACCTGTATATCTTCTTTGATGAGGTGAGTAGAACATGCTTTGCATGCAAATGTCTGAAAGAAAGAGATTTTACTGACTTTGGAAAAAAAAAATCACTCCAAAATAGCTGGAGCTTGCTTCCCCCTCTCTGTCCGTGGTGGACACATGGTTCTATCTGCCTAGCGTCTAGAACTCATTCTCCTGGTAACTGCCTCCATTGTCTTTCACGGAAGCTCCTCTCTGGCATCCATGCAGCCTTGGTGGTTCTGTCATTAAGGTGTGACATTCATGTTACCCAAACTCAGCCAATCAGTCTCTCTCTCTTGACTTTGAATCTTAAGCAAGTGAAGGCAGGGCCCGGGCCAGTAGTTGAGATCAATCATTATGATCACAGCTCTCGACCATGGCATCCCCCAAATGATGGGCCTTTGGTTCGGTCCCCAGATTCCCAGAGCTTCTTTGGTTTCCTTCATGTGTGAGGCCTGGTTGTTTAGCTTTTGCTTTAATTTAGCTCCTGCTTTAGCCTCCTAATAGAATCTTTCTCTTGCTTGTCACCCAGTGTCGATTTATGTGGATTACATCCCAAGAATCCACACTGTAGACTTGTGAGCATATTTTAAGACAAAGGCCATATCTTATTTGTTTCTGTTTTCCCAATGCCATGCACAGTGTCTGAAACCTGACCAGCTCCCGGGGAACTAAAATTCATTGAACATTTTCTGGGTGATAGGCACTTTATAAACTTTATCTTACTAAATGCTCAAAAGCAACACTTTGTGGCTGGTGTTATCACCTTCACTTTCTATGAAACAGAGACCCAGAGGATAAATATCTTCCCTAAATTGTATGATAATAAGTGGTGCAGCCCAGCTTGTCTGAGAATCTTCCATGAAGACACATAACACCCACAACATACTACATCTTTTGAGTAAATCAATGGACGAATAAATGTGTAAGTAAAAGATGAAAGCTAGGAAAACCAGAATGAAAGGTTTTAAAAATAAATCAGAATATTAGGATGGTTTATAATGGTCAGCTTCTACCAATAGAATGTTTGTTCCAAATTCAGTCCATTAGTATGACCATCTTTTGGGAACATTTTTTAAAAGTGCAGGTTCAAGAGTTTCACTTTAGACCTAATGAACAAAATCCTGTGGGGGAGGAGCCTGAGGAATCTGTATTTTTGACACTGTGCCCAGTTGATTCTGATGTACTCCATGGGTGGGAACCTCAGTGGTTATATGTTTATGGGTAGGGAAAGCTTGCGGTGACCTAGGATATGGTTTTTAGATCTGTCTTTGTGCATGGTAACATCATCTGGTAAGTGGACACACACTTAGATTTTGAATTTTCATTAGGAGGGCACACTTTCTCCCTGTGGCTCTCAGAGTGCTTTATGTTGGGACCACCATTCCCTGAAGGGTCCCCAAGACTTCCCAACACTGCCTGTCCTACGTGACTTTCTAGATTACCTCTCTTCCTCCCCCCCTCCCGATCCAATGATCCCAAAGTCACTCTCCTTACATTAGGAACAGAGCCATCTAGATTCTGAGCCTCTCAAAGGCAAAGATTTGTCCTATTTATTTATTCCTAGCAGTTAGCATAGAGATGGTCATTATCATCAGGGAAACAGCAATTCATAATTTCCTTTAGTTTGGTTAATATTTCTACAAAAACCATAAAACTCTAGACTCCTAGATGGGGCCTCTCTTTGACAGAGAGGCAATGAAGTTGGGCAAGATGCTCAGAGGTTTACTCAACCAGACAGATACCTGGGTTCAAATCCCGGTTCTGCATCTTGCTTATTGAATGCCCTTGAACAGGACTCTAAACCTTTCCAACTCTTTCCTTTTTTATCTCTTAAAAGGAGAAAATAATGCTTGGCTTCTGGGGCTGTTTTGCAGATTCCATGATATAATCATACATATAAAGCTCTCAGGAAGTGCCTGCCACAGTTCTTAACTGCTAAATTATTTTCCTTATCATCCTTCTTACATTCCATTTTGTCTGGGAAACTAAAAACTTATTTGAAAACATCAAAATCCTTATCATCCATGCATGTTTTAATACACATAAACCCATCAGCAGGTGATAGGACTTGTAATAATGTCATTTTTATTTATTTCTTTTATTTTTTTCAATAGCTTGACTTACCTGGTTGGAGACAGACATGATAAAAAAGTTTTTAAATACCTTGGGTCTGCGAAACTCTGCTAGTTTTCACACAAAGAAAAGCTGTATTAATAAAATATGACTCCAGTGCCTTAGAAATCCACATCAGAAGAAGGCTCTGTGATTATAATAAATAGTCTCCGCCTAGCTGTTCTTTTGGCCCAAAGCAAACATGGAGCTCAATTACAGAACTGGGGTGCTAGGCATTGAAATTACATGTTTGGTACCTGCCACTCACAGGGCAAAATTATCAACTGTTCAAAACTTCTCCATGGTTCTCTCGCTTTCTATTGTCCCAGAGGTTGTCCTGTTCTCAATTTAGGACTCTGTGACTGCCGTGTCTCATCCAGGAGCTCATCTTCCCAGACAAGTCTGCAATCGTTTCTTAAGAGCCTTATTTATTTTTACTAAGCTTTCCAAATACAGGCAGCAGTCACAGCTGGAGGAAAGAAGTGCATTCACCACTAATTTCATGCATCCACCCTTCCTCTGTCTGTCCTTCCTTCTGTCTGTCCTTCCATCCAGCCAGCAATATTTGCTGTGCCCCCAACCAGGTGATTCTTCCATTGATTCAGCCAATGTGTATTAAGTGCCTCCTGGGAGGTTGTATTTGCTAAGTGCCGGAGATAGGACGGTGAGGAAAGACAGTCATTGTTCGTCTCATGGGGCTCACATTCAAGCAGGAGAGAGACGCTTACAAAATGGTCAGACATGTGAATATACACATTAAGGTAATAATGGCAAATTTAATAAATGCAGTAAAAGAAAGGCCATGGAGTCATGAGAGCTTATAATGGTGATGGTGAAAGGTAACTGAATCGGTAGGGTCATAGACATTCTTCCCAAGGGAATGGAGATTGCACTGAGGTCTAAAGAATAAATAAGAGTGATTAGGAAAGAAGGGAGGGCTGAGTGTTAAGGGAAGAGGGGACAGCAGGTATTCCCCTGCAATGGGGCGGGGCATGGTGAGTAGGAGGCTCTGAACACTGTGAGTACAGCTGGAGCAGAGAGAAGGCAGGAAGAGGGTGGGAGGGGCAGGTACAGAGCAAGGCAGAGGCCAGATCCTGTAGAGGTTTGTAGGCCACTTTAAGGAATTTGGATATGATTCTTAGAGCATTCCAAAGGCATCAAGGGTTTTCAGCAGGGGTATCCATCAGCTGTGGCGAAGTGCAGGGTAAAGGGGCAGTGTGGGTATGGAGAGTTCCGTCTAGAGGCTTTAGCAGCAGCTCAAATGAGAGGTGCTGCAGGCTTGAGGTGAACGTTGTCGTAAAACTCTGAAGATCGATGGAGTAATGTTTTATTCTGGGATCCTGTAAGGTAGCTGGGGACAGAACTTGTAAACAGACAAACTGACATGTAAACAACAAACGATGGGACGACAGCAGTGTAGTAGACTTTTGAAACAGGAGTTAGATGCAGATCAGAATGGCTTCTTGAGGTTGGGACTGAATATGGACTGTGAGGGAGATAAGGAAGGAGAAACACAGAAGGCATTTCAGACTGGTGGGAGCAAGTCAACAAAGCCATAGAGAAGGAAATTTGCATTGTATAGAGGAAGCAGGGGAGGCAAAAGAAAAAACAAATGCTGAGAGTATAGAGCAGCTGTGACCATCTTTCCAAAGTGATTAGTCATGACTCTTGATTTCATGACAGAAAACCAGCTCAAACTGGCTCAATGCAATAAGTAAATTTATTTGCTGATATAAATGAAAACTACTTGTGTAAGTAACTTCAGGTAAAGCTGGGCCCAGGTGCTCAAATAATAGTGCCGAGACCTTTTCTCTCTCCATCTCTTGACTCTGCTTTTTCTTCTTTGTATTAGTTTCATTCCCAGGAATGCTTCTTCCTGGAGTAAAGATGATGCCAGCCAGGTGGTAGAACCAACAGTTTTAGCAAAGGTTGGAGATATCTGTCTTATTGGCCTAGCTGATGTCACAAACCCATCCTGGAAACAATCACTGAGCCCAGGACATCCAATGTTCTGATCTTGGATTTTATATATATGTATATATTCTTCTTCTTTTTTTTTTTTTGGAACTGGGGATTGGTCATTGTCCCCTTCCCCAAACCAAATGGATTAATGGAAGGGAGGAAAGTTTCTCCATTGGAAAGTAGAATGCTGTTATGAGAAGAAGATGAAACATACACCTGGAAGGTGAATTAGCAAACAAACAAATCATACAGATGTTTACTATATCACAGGAGGCTAAAATGACTAATTTGGTGGGCTTGGGAAGAGTGCCTTCATTTTAAGAGATTCCCTCTTGACTCGTTGAAGAATGAGTTGTGATAACACCTTGGGACACATACTAGTTTCATATTAAGACACAGAGGGACTCTCTTCTTATGGAATAACCACATCTGCATTTTGTCTTTGAGATTGGTGGTGTTTCCTAGAAGCTACAGAATCTTCAAATGTTTGACTCTTCCTAAGACTGGGGGCAAGAGAGCTATGCTCTCTGTTACCAAGTTGACATTCATTTGTTCTGGTGTTTTATAAAAACAGCATGAAAATTGTCATAGAATTGGGAATTGAGTCATACCTGGAAGGTAGACAACAATTTGAGTCATTGTTTCCTATTTTTCTAGTGGATGGAGATTGATATGGGTTTTTGATCATAATTCAAGTAAGATATGTCTTTGACAATGATTCAAGAGAGGTGTCTAATTTAGAACCCTTATTCTCCCATAAATTATTTTTTTTTTCTTGTTCTTCTCTGAATTCCTTCATCTTTTACTGGATTTTAAAAAAATTTTAATTTTATGTTCATTTCATTTTATCTTGATT
This sequence comes from Callorhinus ursinus, assembly GCF_003265705.2. Lineage (NCBI taxonomy): Eukaryota > Metazoa > Chordata > Mammalia > Carnivora > Otariidae > Callorhinus > Callorhinus ursinus. The sequence goes on from NW_027397115.1 coordinate 3,655,454, forward strand.
AAGCTTTGAAAGGCCTTTCTGAGGATCTTATTTTGGCTGATAATTTTAAGGTATTCTTTCTGGTTCGTAATAGCTTTTGTTATTGTATAATTAAAAACGAAATTAGAATATTTCTGCCCCCTCACTTTTGTGAAGCCTATAATCCAGCTCCTGGTGACAACTGGGATGTCACCATCGAGTGCAGAGCAGGGAGGTTTCACTCTCTGTTGCGACTAAATTAAAACCCCAGTAAGAGGAAACAAAGTAAATATTAAATCATATAACAAGAAAGATGAAATTTTATTGTATGTGAATTCCCCTCACCATTGAACACCTTCAGCCTTTTCAGGGTTCCAAGACAAATGGGTGTCAGGATTAAATTATCTTTACCAATCACAGCACTCACTACCTTCTTATGGGTTACATGTCCCCAAGGAAGTAAAAGGGGCAGGTCCCCAGCCTCAGGCAAAGGAGGGCACGAAAGAAAACTATGAGATCCCAGGCTTCCTTCTGGGCCCCACTCTCCACTTTCAGGAGAGTTGTGGTAGATAGAATTCTAAAGATGCCTCCAGAGTCCCATGTCCAGGTTATCCAGTCAAACATGAATCTTGGTGCTGCTATGAGATTCTGCTGATGGAATTAAGGTCCCGAGTTAGATGACCTGCAGATAATAAGTTTATTCGGGTGGGTCTGGCCAATGCGGGCCCTCTAAAATAGTGTTTTCACGGGCTGATGACAGAAGGAGAAGTCGGAGATATTCAAGACACTTCAAGAGGATTCAAGGCACCGTGACAATCCTGTTTTGGAGATGGAGGGGCCACATGTCAGGAAAGAAAGCACCAGCTGGAAGCTGAGAACAGCTCCTGGCCAACAGTGAGCCCTTACTGACTGTTTAATGGGACCTCGAGTCCTTAAATCACAAGGAACTGAGTTCTGTCAACCACCTGAATGAACCTGGAAGTGTATTCTCCCCTGGAGCCTCCAGATGAGAGCATGACCTGGCCAACACCTGGACTGGTGGAACCTGCCCAGACTTCTGACTTCCACACCTACAAAATCCAAGATAATAAGTATTATTATTGCATACTAATAATTGAGTATTGTTTTAATCAGCTAAGTTTGTGGCAATTTGTTATACAGAGTAGAAAACTAATTCAGGAATTAAAAAGGCAGATATGTCAGGCCACATAGTGGTAATTGGATCCTAAGACTCCGACATAGATCTCTGACTTCAAGATCAGTCTTAAAAGTACAGGAAACTGGCACGCAACTGAGATCACATATGTCTCAGTACCTGTTCAGCGACAGTTTTTAAAATGTATTTTTTTTTCAATGAGGAGACGAAAGAAAATTCAAAACCTAATAGTACTCTGTTTAAGTAGCCTATCTGTCTCACCAATCTCTAAATATTTTAGTGACACTACATCCATGAGATTAAGAGCTGAGTAGTGGGGAAAAGAAAATGTGAATTCTTGGATGCGAGTTCCATGATGGTAGGCATATGTCCGTGTAATTCTCCTTGTATTCCCCGTGAGAAGCATTCACCGAATGAATGAACAGAAGAGTGGGAGACACGTGTCAATGTCTGGAGACATTTTTGGTTGTCACGACTGAGGGCGGTGCTCCTGGTGTCTAGTAGGTAGAGGCCAGGGATGTTGCTAAACCCCCCACTGTGCACAGGACATCCCCACCCCCTAACACACACAGCCAATAGTGATGAAGTTGAGAGCTCCAAAATTAGCAGATCTTTATTTCTCAGTGGGATGAACTTTTCTCCTACTTCCTTGTCATGACCCTTTGACTTCCACAGATAGCAACTTCTTGATGGTTTTCTGAAATATTTAATCATCTGCCTCAAATCTCCATCTTTGGAATCCATCTGAATGTTTGGTTCCTGAGCATTTACTGGGGCCTTTAACCCTTTCCCTCCCAACCTGGCTCTGGATGCTCATGACAGCCAGCATAGATGGAGCACCAGCCCCATGCCAGGAGCTGGACTGAATGACTAATGTCATTGCCTCATTGTGTCCTCATGGCGATTCTGCAATGCAAACACTGTCGCTCCATTTCATTTATAGGGGAACTTGAAGACCCAGTCGAGGTAATATGCTGAAGATCATAAAGCCACTGAACGTTCAAGCTGCATCCTGACTCCAGACCCCACATCCTGCTAACAGTGCTTTATGCCTTCTTCTTTGCCCATTGTGACCATCCTTGCTTCAATTTTTTGTCATGGAAAATGCCCTAATATTTTTGCCAGCCCTGACCTTTGTCATCATTGCCTATCTGCTCATACTCATGATTTTTATTCCACTATTTCTAACCTGCTGCCATCCTCTGAAGTATCTCATCACTTTGCCACCTCCTTATCTAATACACCACATGGCTGACCAGGTGAAGTAAAATGGAAAACTGGAGAAATGTATCACTCTTCACGGAGCAACCAGAACCATCTTTTTCAGACATACTTTTGATCATGGCTCACGATCTCTTCAGTGACTCCCCATTTCTTCGGGGATCCAATATCTTGAATGTGACCCACCAAGCCCTGCATGATCTTGTCCACACCCTTCTCTCTCACAGGGTAGGCTGGGCTATATAAGTAAATAGATTTTTTTTTTATTTGACAAAGAGAGACAGAGAGAAAGAACACAAGCAGGGGGAGTGGGAGAGGGAGAAGGAGGCTTCCCATGGAGCAGGGAGCCCGATGCGGGGCTCAGTCCCTGGACCCTGGGATCATGACCTGAGCCGAAGGCAGATGCTTGATGACTGAGCCACTCAGGCGCCCCATAAATAGATTTAAAAATATATAATGATTCAAACACAAAAGGAGTATATTTCTCACTCACACAAAAGCCTAAACACGCATTACAGGGTGGCCCACGGTTTTCCTAGGGGACCCAGGGTCTTTCCATCCTTGGGCTCCTTCCTGTGGGGCCTCCTCCTCATCTTCATCCCACAGGTCAATTGAGAGAGAAATGTGGAAGGAGGACAGCTGCTTTAGAGTTAGGGGCACCTCGCTTCCTTCACATTCCTCTGGCCACACCCAGTTGCAAGGGAAGCTGGAGAATGCAGTCCAGCTGTGTCCCTCCAGAACAGGAAGATAAGGGCTTTGGTGTATCTTTCTAAATCAACCTATCATTACTTTATCTTCTCTCCATGTGCTATAATCATGCTGCCTCACCTTGTCTTTAAGGGCACCGTGCTTATTTTTCCACAGGACCTTTGCCTATACTTCCTGTGGACAGAGAGATGGAGCCCATTCCTGATGGAGTTACCACTTCTTCAGCCCTCAGCCCGTGTGTGATTTCCCCAGGGAAGACCTCCCTGATAATTACCCCCCACACACTGCCATCAACAAGACTTTTCTTTGTTATATACATTCACAGAATCCTGGTCAGTTCCTTCACACTGCTTACCTCCATTTAAAAATAAAAAAAAAAATGCCCTCGGGGTACCTGGCTGGCTCAGTTGGTTAAGCATCTGACTCTAGATTTTGGCTTAGGTCATGATCTCGTGAGATTAAGCCCTGTGTCGGCTTTGCACTCTGTGTGGAGTCTGCTTAAGATTCTCCTTCTCGACATGTATCATATGACCTCACTGATAAGAGGCATTCTTAATCTCAGGAAACAAACTGAGGGTTGCTGGAGTGGTGGGGGGTGGGAGGGAGGGGGTGGCTGGGTGATAGATAGTGGGGAGGGTATGTGCTATGGTGAGTGCTGTGAATTGTGCAAGACTGTTGAATCACAGATCTGTACCTCTGAAACAAATAATGCAATATATGTTAAGGAAAAAAAAAAAGAAGAAGATAACAGGAGGGGAAGAATGAAGGGGGGGAAATCGGAGGGGGAGACAAACCATGAGAGATGATGGACTCTGAATAACAAACTGAGGGTTCTAGAGGGGAGGGGGGTGGGGGGATGGGTTAGCCTCGTGATGGGTATTAAAGAGGGCATGTTCTGCGTGGAGCCCTGGGTCTTATGCACAAACAATGAATCATGGAACACTATATCACAAACTAATGATGTCATGTATGGTGATTAACATAACAATAAAAAATTTAAAGAGAAAAAAAAGATTCTCTTTCTCCCTCTCCCTCTGCCTCTACCTCTCCCTCTCTAAGAAAACAAATGCCCTCATTTGCCTTATAGTTTTCACTAATGTCTGACTCACCCATTAAGGCACAAGCTCTAAGACAGATGGAGAGGTGTCTGCTTTGCTCATGTTGAATTTCAGGTACCATGATTCCTATAGCCACTCAAATATTTGTCAAATAAAAAAAAATGAGTTAGAATCTCATCAGTAGACTCAAGCAATGCTTCATTGATCACGTTGTTACTACTCTGATACTGCTTTTATGAACTAAGTCATGAGTTAACTCAGGAAACTCTTGGGAAGTAGAGTCTTAACACATAAAGTGACTTTCTTTTTATAGGTCTCTCTCCTTTGGCTCCTTTGCTCCCTTCCTGTGTATTTATCCATCAAACATATTGAGTCTATATCAGCCATTATACCGGGTCCTGAGGATGTGTGAATAAATAAGCCACATTTTCTGTCCTCAAAGAATTCTAGATGGCAAAGGAAATTGACACATATTCAAAAACTAGACAACAGTAGTATTCTTGCTGTAATAGAGGTATGAATGAAAGGTGATGTTTTGAGCCAGGATGGTAGAATATGATTGTGTTCCTAGAACAAATACTTTACATTATCTTTGCTGACAGGCTCTAAGTGCAAAATAATGATGCTAATTATCTTATGTTAGCCAAAAGCTTTATATTTTGCAGAGTTCTTTTAGATATGTGACTTCCTTTCAGACTCCAGGGCCAGGTAGGCCAAGTATGACTGGCAACATTTCACTGACAAATAAAAAGAAACTCAGGGAAGTTGTGAGTCTTGCTAAGAGCTTACAGTTGCTGAATCACAGGGAGTTGGGGACGGGGTGGTGCCTGAGGAAGGGCTGGGATGGCCTGGCTGATGGGGGACACGTCAGGTTTAGAGCAATGGTTGTTTATCAACTGGTCTAGATACATTTCACTTTAAGAACTTCCATGGCCATCCTGGCTGGGATACCAAGCTGCCCAACTTTCTAACCCTGTTATGTTACTAAACTCCACGGCCTCATTCTGTAAATTGTATTAATTTTCTTTTTTAAAAATACCTTTCTACATTCAAAAATTACATATACATATGGTGAAGAAAACCAACAGTGAAAAAGAATATAGAAGGGAAGTGAATTTTTCCCTATTTCCCTGTGAAGCCAGTCCGTCAGTCCCCTCCCTAGAGACAATTACAGCTTCTTCTGTATCATTTACAAAACACTGTGTGAAACATATAAATTGTTAAATACAAATGGGAGTATACTATTCTCATGGCGCTGCCACTTGCATTTTCTGCTCACTATGTCTGAGGTTTTCTGTATCATAATACACAGATTTCCTCATTCTTTCTCACAGCTATGGAGTGTTATTGTGCAGGGACTATTTACTTATTTAACATATATGAATGTTATAAAATAAATATATGATGTGACACATATTATATAATATATATTATATACTTAAACTGTTCCAGAGTATCGTTTCTTTTTTTTTAAGGATTTTATTTATTTATCTGAGAGCGAGACAGAGATAGAGAGAGAGAGAGAGAGCAGGAGTTGGGAGGAGAAGGAGAGGTAGAAGCAGTTATGAACTAAGTCAGAGTGGGACTCGATCCCAGGACTCCGGGATCATGACCTGAGCCGAAGGCAGTCAGAAGGCAGTCACTTAACCAACTGAGCCACCCAGGTGCCCCGGGATGATGATTTTTGGTAAGACAAATGATGTAGAGATTCAGTTTTATTTTATTTTATATTTGGAAAACTTTGTAGCAGTCCTGAATCCATTATTGAATAACCCATCTTTCCCCCACTGATTTAAAATGCAAACTTTATCATAAATTAAATCTCCATCTGTATTTTTTTCTGTTTTTTTATTCAATTTTGTTCCATCAATCTTTCTTTCCATTCTGTGTCAGGCATGTGTTAAGCAATTTACATTCATTATCTCATTAAATTACTCTAACTTTATAATGTTTTGTCTTTTGAGCCTAATCCTGCCACCTACTTACTCTGCTTTTCAGGGTCTTTCTGGTTATTTTTGTATCATTATTTTTCCCTGAGACCTTGTTTCCTTCCTAAAAAAACTCAACCAGCCAATGAAATAAACTTCTTGGGATTCTAATAGAGATCACATTGCCTTCATACTTTAATTTAGGGAGATTTGATTTTTTTTAATAAGATGAGCTATTTTAGAAAAGAGTAGCAAATATTGTTCCATTTATTAATACCTTCTGTATTCTAATAGTTATGTGTTATAGGTTTTTAAAGATCCTATATATATTTTTATTTTTTAGTAATTTATTTGGCAGAGAGAGATAGTGAGAGCAGGAACACAAGCAGGGAGAGTGGGGGAGGCTTCCTGCTGAGTAGGGAGCCTGATGCAGGGCTTGATCCCAGGACCCTGGGATTATGACCTGAGCCGAAGACAGACGCCTAAACGACTAAGCCACCCAGGTGCCCCATAAGATCCTATATATTTCTTATTAAATTTATTTGCTGGTATTTAAAAATCTTTTTTCTGCTTTTGAAATGAAAGCTATTCTTCCTTTATACTTTCCAGATGTTTTTATTATATCTACATTATATATCTCTATTAAAGTATCCACTGTTCCTAAAATAATAAATATGGAACTTAATCAAATATCTTTTTAAAATGTTTAGAATATCATAGGTTTTGTGGGCCCTGACCACCCAATAGGGCAAATTATGTCAACAGGTTATGAAACTCACTTGGGCATGGTGAGTCATTCTTTCAGTAGCTAATTTTGTTGTTGTTCCTAATATTTTATTTAAAAATTTTTGCATTAAAACCTATATGTCAGATCAGTTGGCTGTTTTCTTGTGCTTTTTTTTTTTTTTTAAAGATTTTATTTATTTATTTGAGAGAGAGAGAATGAGAGACAGCATGAGGGGGAGGAGAGTCAGAGGGAGAAGCAGACTCCCTGCTGAGCAGGGAGCCTGATGCGGGACTTGATCCCGGGACTCCAGGATCATGACCTGAGCCGAAGGCAGTCGCTTAACGAACTGAGACACCCAGGCGCCCTGTTTTCTTGTGCTTTGTCAAAGGTAAGTACCACTGATGTCAAGACCTCACAAAACGGTTTTGGATGTGCATGCGTGTGTGTGTGTGTGTGTGTGTGTGTGTGTGTGTGTGTGTGTGTGTTTCCCTTCTGCATGTTCTGGAACAATTTAAATAGGTTTGGAGTTGTCTGATCATTGAAGGTTTATTGGATTCATTTGTGAGAGGCTCAGGTCCTATGTGGCCCCTTTGGGTGGGGGGCAATGGGGACATCTTGGGTTGCATTCCTTAGAAGCAGAGCCTGAGACAGGGATTCTTATGAAAGACTTTTGGGGGGGTGCTCAAGGAAAGGAAACGAGGAAGCAGGATGGGGCAGGGGAAGGATTTCAGCAAGGATGGGGTCACAACTGGAGTTGAGCCTTAGCCTGATACCAGCTTGGAGCGGGAACAGCATTACAGGCTTAGTCTTCTTGAGCCTAGGAGGCTGGGCATTCATACTCCTATGTCACTTAAGCATTGGCTGCCCCCTGTTTCTTTAAGCAGGCCCTGCTCCTCCAGGGAATGGGGCATGGGTAGAAAAATAACCTCCCTGGAAAGGCAGGAGGCTCCCACTGGGCAGAGAACAATTCTCTGGAGAAGGAAGCAACGAGAAGCTGTTAGCAGCCAACACTCTCAGCCTCTGGAGCATGGGTGTCCTGGCCCAATGAAGGGGGTCTGGTGGAGGAGCCCCAGTGACATGCAGTGCAGGAGTAAGAAGCTCTCCGATCCCTGGACTCCTTAGATTTATGATCTCCTGAAGATGGTTTTTCCTATGACAAAATTTGGAGCATAGTCAATCAAATCCCTCCCAACAAATTCTTATTCTCTATACTACTGATTACCACTAATTATTCCACTTTATTAAAAATGACTTTAAAACATAGGAATATTTTTATTAAAAAGAAGGATTAAAAATGTTCAGAGTAAAATGTTAAAATCTCTCTTTACCTCCCTGCCCTTCACCATCCTGTGCCCCTCTCTTCCCCAAATCACACTGCCCTAGAAAGAACCACTGTTCTTTCTTAGCAAATGTTAAGCATTTGCATAATGACATATTTTTAGGAGAGCTAAGAAGTCCATTAAAAGAGATAACAGAGCTGGCACAATCATGGTCATGTTCCTTGACGTAGACTTTGATGATCTCCTCCAGGGAGGAATGATAACTTTTTTGGCTGAGGTTCACAGTCTAGAGGGAGGAAATGTGAGTTTGGATGTTTGAAAAGAAAATGCAGATGGACACTGGGTTCCGTGAAGCTTGGGACACTCAGAACGGGCATGCGGAGGATGGAGATGACGTTGAACGGCCAATCTCTCACATTCCAGTGGCTACAACGGTCTCTTCTAACTTCAGAAAACTCATGTCTTTTGGGTTCTTTTCTTTATGGTTCTCACTTTACTATGCACTTGACCCTGGAACAGTGTGGGGGTTGGGCATTGACCCCTCCCCCCTTGCAGTCAAAAACCGGAATAAAACTTTTGACTTCCCCAAAACTTAACAAACTGAGGGTTGCTGGAGTGGTGGGGGTGGGAGGCATGGGGTGGCTGGGTGATGGACATTGAGGAGGGTATGTGCTATGGTGAGCGCTGTGAATTGTGCAAGACTGTTGAATCACAGACCTGTACCACCAATAGCCAGCTGTTGTTCAGAAGCCTTACCGATAACAAAAATAGTAGATTAATGCATATTTTGTGTGTTTTATGTATTATATGCTGCTTTCTTACAATAAGGTAAGCTAGAGAAAAGAACATGTTTTGAAGAAAATCGTAAGGAAGAGAAAATACATTATAGTCCTGTCTGTATTTATAAAAAACAAAAAAACAAAAAAACAAAAATACAAACCAAAACCATTTATAAGTGGATCTGTGCCATTCAAACGCATGTTGTTCAAGGGTCAACTGCGTTAATCTGGGGAGCATTTTCTCTTTGGCTTAACAATTAGACGAACTGCTTTCTCTGTATATTCTTGGTCGTTGCCTTGAGTAGGTCACTTGATGTCTCTGAACCCCTGTTTCTTTACCTGTCATTTGGGAATAATAATAGGCACCTTACAGAGTTTCTACAGTTTAAATGAGATGACGACTCATTAACTGAGATATTGTTGATTTATGACACATGTATTTTCCTATACTCACAACCACTTAGGGACAGCTTGATACTCCATCCGGGATTTCTCTCTTGCACGTTAAGGGATGCTGCCTGGCTTACATGAACAAATACTAATTCACCCTGCCCAAAAATAAACTATAGTGTCCCAATGTCATGTTGGCAGATCATCTCTGTCTTAGTGAAGCAATTTCTTCTTGTAAACGAATAACCCAGAATAGTCAAACAAGTACCTTGAGCTGTTCCTGCCTTTTGGATATGCGAAAGATTAGTATTGATTGAGAGATTGCATGCCAAAATGGCAAATGAAAATCTCCACGAATTGTAGGCCAGCTAGTTCCTTGATTAAAAAACAAAAAAGCCAGCACAACCTTTCAAGCAACTAAATGGCAATAAATTGGTTTCCTCTTTGTCTGCTGAACCATCTCCTTATGTTGGAGGAGTTAGGTGGGGAGTGGGGATTTGGGGGTTAATTTTCTTTTCAGCCTGTCCTCTCAGTGGGCTTCTTTGAGTCAGGTAGCATGCCTGCAGGAGAAGGAACGATTTGTGGGGACAAATGCCCCCGGTGCTCAATTCCAGCTTCTGCTAATAAGCAACTCCATCTCTGATCCTTTTGAGGATGAGGCCTTTGAAGTGCGTGTTTTTTCAAGATTGTTAGTGTGTGCCCTCCTTGGGGAGATGCCAGCAGACAGGATTCTCCTGCTAATTCTCAGTGTAGAGGAAACCCTAAGGGAAGTGTAGAATGAGGGGAAACCTGTCTGGGTTTGGGGTAAGTGAAATATGTTCCCTCCTCCTGGTTGCTCTGAAGGGAAAGTCACAAAAGTGCCTTTGGTACCTCGTGGCAGCTGTGTTATTTGGAGAGACCGCAAAACGCTCCCGAGGAGTGTGCCAGTTGCCACTCACAAAGGCTTTGCAGAGAGCTGGTGGTCTTGACTTGAATTACAATCGGGCGTCCGTTCTGTGCCTGGCTCCTAACACTCCTTGCGGATCTTTTGATGTGTGTGCATTTTCCCAGCTTGGAGATTTGCTGGCAAACTGCGTGGTTGGCGGAAGGGAGGCACAGTGCCGGCCCTCTGCAGAGCTGGCAGGGAATAGGGTAATGTACCCAGCCCCTGCAGGGCCCAAAGTCACTTGAAAGAGACAATGACGGTCTCTAGATGAAGTTGGTGAGAACGGAAAGAGGACAGAGGGCCTCAGTCTTGGCCGTATTGTTTGGTTTCAGCGGATGGTCCCAAGTAACATTTAATCAGCTTTCAGTCTTAGAGATGAAAATGTCTTTCCAATCCACATGGAGGAGGATGTGAAAAGATCTGGGGAGGGGCCACGAGGAAGGGAAGAACTGCAGAGGATGCATACTTCCAGACGGCTATGGTCTCGATGTCTGTGTCCCCTGAGTTCTTATGTTGAGATCGTAACTGCCAATGAGAGGGCATTGGGAGGTGGAGCCTTTGGGAGGCGTTCAGGTCATGAGAGTGGAGCCCTCATGCATAGGATTAGAGCTCCCTGGCTCCTTCCACCATGCTAGGACATTGAGAAGGCCACCAGCTATGAGGACCCTCACTGGACCCTGGCTGGTTTCCTGGCTGGTACCCTGATCTGGATATCCAGCCTTCAGAACTATAAGAGATAAGTTTCTGTTGTTTACAAGCCACCCAGTCTGTGATATTTTGTTAAAGCAGCCAGAACAGATCAAGACACAGAGCTTCACCAGTCCTATTTTCCACCTCCTGCTTACCAGAGGAATTCCCATTTCCTAAACCTGAGAGCGTATTACCCTTTGTTTGAGTACTTCTAGTGATGGCGAGCTTAGCCTTTGCAACGTCATGTCCAGCTGTAAGACAGTCAACAATTGTGTTCAGCAACTTTCATTGAGCTTCTCATCTTTGCAAATATTCTTTTCCCATGTAGGGATTTCCCCCGACTTGCAGTGAGGACTATAATCTTCTGGAGAAGAAATTGCAGGCTGATGAGTTCTTCCCTCATAGTATCCAGCATGATCCATCACCTCCTACTTGGGTTTATGATTGCAATACATGAATTTTTTTTTTCAAGAGAAAACTACATTTTTTCCCCTTAATTTTGTGACTAGCATAGGGCTGGGTGTATTCACTGGTCAGTGTAGTAAAAGCAGTTAATTGTTACAAGGTCTTATTACCTGCCAGGTGCTGTGTGAAGTAAGCACTTTATATAGATTACGTAAATTATCCTCAAAACAACTCTATGAGGTATTTTTATACATGAGGACACTGAGGCCAATAGAGATTAAAAAATGTGTTCAAGAACACATACGTAAGCAATTAGGGAGCTCATACGATCCCAGATCTTCACATTTTGAGTCATTACAACAAAATTTAATTGTCCAGAATCTGCTTTAAAAATGCAGTGTGTCTAGGACCCTCCCAAAACTAAACATAGTTGTAGTTCTTATATTTGGGGTTGGCTGTACAATTTAAATTATTAAAAAATTATTTACTTTGAAATAATTTCAGATTTAAAAAAGAGTTGCAAAAATAGCACAAAGAATGACCATCTACCCTCCATCCAGTTCTCAAATGTTTACGTCTTACATAGTCTCAGTGAAATTATGAAAAAAGAAACATGTAATTAACATTTATACAACACTTTAATCTATAAATCTTATTCAGCATTTACACTTTGTCCCACTAATGTCTCTTTTCATGATCCAAGATCCAGTTCAGGATAACCTGTTACATTTGCGTGCCAGGTCTCTTCCTTAGTCCCTTTTAATCTAGAACTTATCCTCAACTTTTCTTTCTTTTTCATGACTGTATCAGCTTCCTTGACTGCTATAACAAATTGCCACACATTTGGTAACATAAAACCCCAGGAATTTATTCTCATGCATCTGAAGGCCAAAAGTTCAAAATCCATGTGCTGTCAAGATTTGTCCCCTGCAGAGGCTCTTGGGGAGAATCTACTCCATGTTTCTTCTTCTGGGGGCTGCCAGAAATCCTCAATCTGGGATTTTTAATTTTAATATCTGCCTCCATTTGGCATAGGCCTCTTCTCTCTGTGTTCCTATATCTTCTTTTTTGTCTCTTATAAAGACAATTATTACTGGATTTAGGGCCCACCATAATCCAGAATGATCTCATCTTGAGATCTTTACCTTGATTGCATCTGCAAAGACTTGTCGCACATCAGGTCACATTCTGAGGTTTTAGGTGGACATATCTTTGGGGACCACAATTCAATCCACTGCAATGACCTTGATGCTTTTGAAGTGTACTAAACAGCTATTTGTAGAATATCCCTCAACTTGGGACATTCTGACATTTCCTCATGATCAGACTCAGGTTATGCATTTTTGGAAAAATAACACTTAAATCATCTTGGGGCTATAGTGCTTTCAATCAGGCAGCACATGCATCAATTTGTTCCATTACTGGTGATATTCACTTTGATTACTTAGTTAAGATGGCTTCCTACAGGTTTCTCCACTGTAGTCACTAATTTTCTTTTGCAAATCATTATCTTGTGGTGAGATCCTTTTAGACTATGTAAATATCCTGCTCCTCATCATTTTTTTGTCCATTCTTATTTTTTATTAACATAATTCACATACCATGAAATTCACCCTTTAACATGGACAGTTCAGTGGTTTTTATGATATTTACAAGGTTGTGCAATAATCATCACTATCTGATCCTAGAACATTTTCATCATGTCTGTATGGGTTTGCCCATTCTATTACTCCCCACCTTTGGCATCCACTGGTAATTATTGTCTACTGATTTTTACTTTGGTGTTTGCCAAAGGGGTATTTATAAGCCATAGATTTTTGAAACTAGAAGTGATGGTGACTCATCCAAAGAGATTCAGTTGTATCTACTGTTACTATATGACTTGATTGCACTCCTGGTGTCCATTGACATTTATCATTTGTCTCAGACAAAAAATCCTGTTTGGATGATAAATTATATGGGCACTCCAGCCAACTATCACACAGGTTGTTTCTAATAAGGTTGAATGGGGTAAATCCACTTCTGTTGACCCTATGTGAATCTTGCACATGGAACAATTTGTAGGGGACCTATTCTCTTTTTTTCTCAGATTGAAGAGAAATTGTTGCTGCTCTGAACATACTCTTACATAATTAAGAAGAGTGCTTTCTGTATTTCATGTGATTTTTAATTTTTTATCCATGCATGACATTAAAGTAGTGTCTCTCTTACTTCTCTACTTTCCCAAACTATACCCTACACTCCACCATGCCAGATGACCCACCAAGTTTGTTTCTATATTATAGATTTCTTTGTAGTTGCATGAATGAACCTTCCATTGTAGTAAAGGTATATTTTACAGAGTGAATAAAAATCCATATACTTTGATGGCTCATGGTTCACTGCTTTTGCTCTGTTGAAATCTATAGATGTACAGGAATGCAGCCATTGATGGATTTACCTTTACATTCAGCCATGTTCTCTGCCTCCCCCATTGGTCTACAGGGATGCTTAAGTTTTCTTCCCATGAATCATTGCTAAACTGGATCTCTGGATCTTATGCTGCTGTAGAAGATTTCTGAACTATTCAAGAAATTTACATTTCGAATAAGCTTTATCCTTTTAGTTTGGCCAATATTTCCAAATCTTAGAGTTATATGTAGCTGGAGTTCTCATCTTGGGGGCATTCCATACTTTGTGCATTCTCTAAGTTAGGTGATGCTTGGATAAGTGACCATTTATTAAGCATTTACTGTATACTGATAGTCTCTATATAAGTTATTCCATTAATATAAAGTTTCTTATTTCTGTATATGTTACTCTGTCACATAACAATGACTGGATTAATTCACATAAAATGTGGAAGTCAGAATGACTAGAATCAAAAAGAGAAGAAATAGCAAGTATTGGTAAAGACATGGAGAAAAAGAAGGAATCCTTGTACACTGTTGGTGGGAATGCAAATTGGTGCAGGAACTGTGGAAAACAGTGTGGAGGTTCCTCAAAAAATTAAAAATACAATTACTATATGACTCAGTAATTCTACTACTGGGTATTTACCCAAAGAAAACAAAAACACTAGTTCAGAAAAGAAAGATGTACAATATGCATCCCTATGTTTATTGCAGAGTTATTTATAATAGCCAAGATATGGAAGCAACCCAAGTGTTCACTGATAGGTGAATGGATAAAGAAGATGTGGTACACACACACACACACACACACACACACACACACACACACACACACCCCTTGGAACATTACTCAGCCATAAAAAAGGATGAGATCTTGTCATTTGCAACAACATGGATAGAGCTAGAGGGTATAATGCTAAATGAAATAAGTTATTCAGAGAAAGGCAAATACCATATGATTTCACTCATCTATGGAATTTAAAAAACAAATGAGCAAAGGAAAAAGACACACAAAAAAAACCCACTCTTAGGTACAGAGGATAAATTGATGGTTGCCAGAGGGGAGGTTGGTGGGAGGATGCGTGAAATAGATAAAGGGCATTTAAGGGCACTTATTCTAATGAGCATTGAGCAGTGTATATAGAATTGTTGAAAACACTTTACAATTATATTATAAACCTGAAATGAATATAACACTGTATGTTAAATATACTTCAATAAAAAAGATAAATTTGGAAGGTTGGTTGTACTTCTTTACAGGCTACGCATCATGGGGTGGGAGGGGATCACCTTCACAGATCTCTGGGAGATAAGAGCAGAACAAGGGCAATTGTCCTTCAGAGCAATCTAAGGATTGGCTTATAACCGAGCAACTTTACCTAAGACTACGTGGCACTCTGTGTAGGTCTAGAGTAAGAAGAAGCACATAGATTTACTTGTTCCTATCCTGAACAATGTTAGGGAGACCAGTTAAATAAAATAGGATGATAAAATGTTCTTTAATTTTTAAATCCTTACTGTAATACTAGGACTAGGTATTGTTTTATCCACAGTTTATGGTTAAGCAAATTGAGTCTATGGTTAAGCAAGATGGTCAAGGTCACAAACTTATACCATGGCATTGCTGGGATCTAATCTGAGATCAGTTGATTGGTCACTCTAGTTATTACCTGGATTGTTTATAATGTTAAATCCACTTCACCACTTCTGTGGCTCTGTGTGGGTCTTGATGAGAACAAAGATTTGTGGGGGACCTAATTCAGTCCAATTTTATCATATTCTTTGGCTGTGTTTTCTAGCTTAAAAATGGGATGCAAGCAAGTAGATGACAGGGTTACTTATGGCTGGGGCTGGGCTCAGGAGGATTGGCAAGGGTTCAAGTTCCCAAAGAGCTGTAGAGTGGTGTCAGTTTTAGAAACAGTTCACCAGGACCATTGGATCCAGGCTTGTGGGGGAAAGCAGATAAGTCCGATTAGGGTAAGGGACCAGGACACTTAGCAAGTTTTCAAGGCTCTAGTTATCAAGTTATGTTTAAAAATGATGCCTATAGATATGAGGGAAGGAGATATGGATAAAGATTGGTACTTGTGGACAGAATTATTTCAAATGTTAGGTCTCAAGAGTTTGGGCAGTTTGCAAAGTACAACATGGCAGTTTAATTGGTGGGCTCTGGAGGTACACACAACTAGGCTGGAATTTGGGGCTTGGTGTGGCTTTTAAAATAGAGGCAAAAATTATAACTCCTTATATTTGTATATTACCTCACTTTAGCCCTCTTGGGTTACGTCATCTCCCATGTTGTTCAGAAAGCGTATTTGTGGTCTGTGTTTAGTTTGAACTGCAAGTGCACAGTTGGAGATTGTTGGCCTGGGTTACAGCATTTAAGAAACCAAGTTACACTGAACTTAGCACGGCTCCTCTTGCTGTCTTGGGAGCTCTGCCTATTCATATTGTGTCAGCAAACTCCACTTGAGGAATACAGTAATTCAAACACCCTAAAATGCATGTATCTCACTTAACGCTTTCCCAGTGGGACACAGGAACAACTCATACATACTGGATAGATAGGTAGTAGAGAAAGCCCAATGGGCTTCCAAATAGTGTAATTAATGCAACAAACCCTTTTTATGTTCAAAGATAAAGTCATAAATCTCTTTTAGTTATTCACATGCAAATGTTGAAAGGCTCACATCCTCCTATAATGGATGAGGAGAGTCCATTATGACTGTGTCCTATTCAAGTTTAATGGAGGAGAAATACACACACACACACTGAGTTTCTTTGGGGCTGATTACAGTACACAGAGGTAAAAGGTGTTGGAGGAAGACATACATCTCTTAGAGTATATGCACCAAACATAGTCTAAAGGTTTAATAGCAAAATAATTATTTCCAGTCAACGATGCTCAATTATTTCTGGACCTTGCCTTGCTGACTCTTCCACTCAATTTCACTACTTGCTTTCATTAGAGAGTGGACAGGGAAAATAGCCGACAATAATAATTTCAGTTTGCTCTTTTGTTTTTCTATAGTGTGATTATACATTTCAAATTATTCTCAAAGACTTTCCATAATTATTTCTCTTAACAGCCTTGATAATAATTTAATTCTTAATGTAATTGCCAAGACTAACTGGCTTACTCCATAGCAAGTAAGTTAAAGAAATAGGACCAAAAACTGGTCATTTAATTCTTAATACTAGTCAGTTCTCTTTCTTTAAATTCTTTTTTTATTATTTGAGTATAGTTGACACAATGTTACATTAGTTTCAGATGTACAACGTAGCGATTCAAGTCTATACTTATGCTATGCTCATCACAAGTGTAGCTCCCATCTGTCACCATACAATGCTATCACAATATCATTGACTATGTTCCCTATGTTGTTCTTTTTATTCCTGTGACTTATTTGTTACTTAACTGGGAGCCTTTATCTCCCACTCCCCTTCACCAGTTTGCCCATCCCTGACCCCCTTCCCTTGAGCAACCATCAATTTGTTCTCTGTATTTATCGATCTGATCCTGCTTCTTATTGTTTGTTTATTCATTTGTTTTGATTTTTAGATTTACATATGAGTGAAATCGTACGGTATTTGTTTTTCTCAGTTTACTTATTTCACTTAGCATAATACCCTCTTGATCCATCCATGCTGTTGCAAATGACAAGATCTCATCCTTTTTTATGGCTGCGTAATATTCCATTGTGTGTGTGTGTGTGTGTGTGTGTGTGTGTGTGTGTGTGTGTGGTGTATGTACTGCCACCGTGGAAAAGAGTATTAAGGCTCCACAAAAAATGAGAGAGAGTGAATGCAAATCACAATTGCCCACTATACTGGATGCGTGGGTGGGAGATGAGGTATACAGATTTACCATCAGAAAAAAGCTATGGAAGGGGTCAGGATAATCACCTGGGCCAAAAAGAACTACCTCCATATGTCTCAAAGATTCCTTCTGGGCACCCTCTGTATTATTTTCCCTATAGTACCAATGTGTTTTTTTTAATTTTTTATTGTTATGTTAATCACCATATATTACATCATTAGTATTTAAAAATTTTTTTATTGTTATGTTAATCACAATACATTACATCATTAGTTCTTGATGTAGTGTTCCATGATTCATTGTTTGTGCATAACACCCAGTGCTCCACGCAGAACATGCCCTCTTTAATACCCATCACCAGGCTAACCCATCCTCCCACCCCCCTCCCCTCTAGAACCCTCAGTTTGTTTTTCAGAGTCCATCGTCTCTCATGGTTCGTCTCCCCCTCCTAAAAAAAAAACTTCAATCTTCCCCTCCTGCTATCTTCTTTTATTTTTCTTAACATATATTGCATGATTTCTTTCAGAGGTACAGATCTGTGATTCAACAGTCTTGCACAATTCACAGCACTCGCCATAGCACATACCCTCCTCAAAGCCTATCACCCAGCCACCCCTTCCCTCCCACCCCCCACCACTCCAGCAAACCCTCAGTTTGTTTCCTGAAATTAAGAATTCATCATATCAGTGAGGTCATATGATACATGTCTTTCTCTGATTGACTTATTTCACTCAGCATAACACCCTACAGTTCCATCCATGTAGTTGCAAATGGCAAGATCTCATTCCTTTTGATGGCTGTGTAAGATTCCATTGTGTATATATATCACCTTTTCTTTATCCATTCCTCTGTTGATGGACACCTTGGCTCTTTCCACAGTTTGGCTATTGTGGACATTGCTGCTATAAACATTGGGGTGCAC
>NW_027397115.1:3678813-3698684 GCF_003265705.2 Callorhinus ursinus
TAATACTTTTAATGTATGTTGGATCCTATTGGCTAGTATTTTGGTGAGAATTTTTGCATCCATGTTCATCAGGGATATTGGTCTGTAATTCTCTTTTTTGATGGGGTCTTTGTCTGGTTTTGGGATCAAGGTAATGGTGTCCTCATAAAATGAGTTTGGAAGTTTTCCATCCATTTCCATTTTTGGGAACAGTTTCAGGAGAATAGGTATTAATTCTTCTTGAAATGTTTGGTAGAAGTCCGCTGGGAAGCCATCTGGCCCTGGGCTTTTGTTTGTTGGGAGATTTTTGATGACTGCTTCAATTTCCTTAGCGGTTATAGGTCTGTTCAGGTTTTCTATTTCTTTCTGGTTCAATTTTGGTAGTTGATACATCTCTAGGAATGCACCCATTTCCTCCAGGTTATCTAATTTGCTGGCATAGAGTTGTTCATAATATGTTCTTATAATTGTTTGCATTTCTTTGGTGTTGGTTGTGATCTCTCCTCTTTCATTCATGATTTTGTTGATTTGGGTCATTTCTCTTTTCTTTTTGATCTGTCTGGCCAGGGGTTTATCAATCTTGTTAATTCTTTCAAAGAACCAACTCCTAGTTTCGTTGATCTGTTCTACTGTTCCTTTAGTTTCTATTTCATTGATTTCTGCTTTGATCTTTATTATTTCTCTTCTCCTGCTGGGTTTAGGCTTTATTTGCTTTTTTTCTCTAGCTCCTTTAGGTGTAGGGTTAGGTTGTGTATTTGAGACCTTTCTTGTTTTTTAAGAAAGGCTTGTATTGCTATATACTTTCCTCTCAGGACTGCCTTTGCCGTATCCCAAAGATTTTGAACAGTTGTGTTTTCATTTTCATTGGTTTCCATGAATTTTTTTAATTCTTCTTTAATTTCCTGGTTGACCCATTCATTCTTCAGTAGGATGCCCTTTAGCCTCCTTGTATTTGAGTTCTTTCCGACTTTCCTCTTGTTATTGAGTTCTAGTTTCAAAGCATTGTGATCTGAAAACATGCAGGGAATAATCCCATTCTTTTGGTACCGGTTGAGACCTGATTTGTGACCTGGGATGTGATCAATTCTGGAGAATGTTCCATGGGCACTAGAGAAGAATATGTATTCCGTTGCTTTGGAATGGAATGTTCTGAATATTTCTGTGAAGTCCATTTGGTCCAGTGTTTCATTTAAAGTCTTTATTTCCATGTTGATCTTTTGCTTAGATGATCTGTCCATTTCAGTCAGGGGGGTGTTAAATTCCCCCACTATTATTGTATTGTTGTCAATGTGTTTCTTCGCTTTTGTTATTAATTGCCTTATAGAATTGGCTGCTCCCATGTTAGGGGCATAGATATTTACAGTTGTTAGATCTTCTTGTTGGATAGATCCTTTAAGTAGGATATGGTGTCCTTCTTCATCTCTTATTACAGTCTTTGGTTTAAAATCTAATTTGTCTGATGTAAGGATTGCCACCCCAGCTTTCTTTTGGTGTCCATTAGCATGGTAAATTGTTTTCCACCCCCTCACTTTCAATCTGGGGTGTCTTTGGGTGTAAAATGAGTCTCTTGCAGACAGCATATCGATGGGTCTTGTTTTGTAATCCAATCGGATAGCCTGTGTCTTTTGATTGGGGCATGAGCCCATTTACATTCAGGGTAACTATTGAAAGGTATGAATTTAGTGCCATTGTATTGCCTGTAAGGTGACTGTTACTGTATGTTGTCTGTGTTCCTTTCTGATCTTTGCTGCTTTTAGGCTCTCTCTTTGCTTAGAGGACCCCTTTCAAGATTTTTTGGAGGGTTGATTTCGTGTTTGCAAATTCCTTCATTTTTTGTTTGTCCTGGAAGCTTTTTATCTCTCCTATGTTCACTGACGGCCTAGCTGGATATAGTATTCTTGGCTGCATATTTTTCTTGTTTAGTGCTCTAAAGATATCTTGCCAGTCCTTTCTGGCCTGCCAGATCCCTGTGGATAGGGCTGTTGCCAATCTAATGTTTCTACCATTGTAGGTTACATATCTCTTCTCCCGAGCTGCTTTCAGGATTTTCTGTTTGTCTCTGATACTCATAAGTTTTACTATTAGATGTCGGGGCGTTGACCTATTTTTATTCATTTTGAGAGGGGTTCTCTGTGCCTCTGGATTTTGATGCCTGTTTCCTTCCCCATATTAGGGAAGTTCTCTGCTATAATTTGCTCCGATATACCTTCTGCCCCTCTCTCTCTTTCTTCTTCTTCTGGGATCCCAATTATTCTAATGTTGTTTCGTCTTATCACATCACTTATCTTTCGAGTTCTGCCCTCGTGATCCAGTAGTTGTTTCTCTCTCTTTTTCTCAGCCTCTTTATTTTCCATCATTTGGTCTTCTATATCGCTGATTCTCTCTTCTACCTCATTTATCCTAGCAGTTAGTGCCCCCATTTTTGATTGCACCTCATTAATAGCTTTTTTGAATTCGACTTGGTTAGATTTAATTCTTTTATTTCTCCAGAAAGGGTTTCTCTAATAACTTCCACACTTTTTTCAAGCCCAGCTAGTATCTTTAAAGTCATGATTCTGAACTCTAGGTTCAACATCATACTAATATCCATATTGAGTAGGTCCTTGGCAGATGTTCCTTCCTCTTGTTGTTTTTGCTGAGGTGATTTTTTTTCGTCCTGTCATTTTGTCCAGAGGAGAATAGATGAATGAGAGAACAAAATGCTAACCGGTTAACACCGTCCCCAGCAAATATACTCTATACAAATTAGAAAAGACCTGAAGCCAGGGGAAAAGAAAGGAAAAGGAAGAAAAAAGAAAGAGAGGAAAAAAGAAAGAATAATATAAAAACAAACAAAAACAGAAGAAAAATAAAACAATATGATTAAATATGATCAGGCTGGTGTATAGATCAGTGCCACACACTAGATTTTGGGTGTATTTTGGTCTGTTAGAAGAAAGTGCCTCCTAAAATTTTAATGGAAGAAAGACTTATATATGTACAAAATAAGGGTTGATACAATGAAGGGATGGAAGATGACTGTAAAGATGAAAATTATAAAAGAGTTTATAAAAGGAATTGACAAGATAAGAAGTTCTTTGTAAAAATAAAGAAGAAGATTTAAAAAAAAAGAAAAAAAAAGGGAGAGAATGTGATCAGGCAGGAGACTAGAACAAAGCCATACTCTATTGATTTAGGGTATATTTTGATCTGTTAGAAGAAACTCTATCTCAAAATTTTAAAGAGAGAACAACTTATATATATATGCCAAAAATAAGGGTAACTACTGCGAAGGGATAAAATATGCCTCTAAAAGTGAAAAATAAAAAATGTTTTCTTCAAAAAGAGATTGATAAGATGTTGGTTGAAAAAGGGAAAAAGAAAAATAGAAAAAAAGACAGTTAAAAAAATTAACTTTGAAAAACTAATGAATCATGCTAAAAAAGTGATGAATTCTATGTGTAGTATTCCCCTAGCGCTGGAGTTCTCCCGCTCTCCGTGATTTGTAAACTTGGTCTTGGCTTGCTGGCTGTTCGTGCTGATCTTCTGGGGGAGGGGCCTGTTGCCGTGGTTCCCAAAGGTCTTTGTCGGAGGCAGAATTGCCCCGCCCTTGTCAGTTCGGGCTAAGCAATCTGCTCGGGTTTGCTCTCGGGAGCTTTTGTTCCCTCCAAGCTCTCGGTACAGCTTTGGAGGACCAGAGTGAAAATGGTGGCTTCCCAGTCTCCACCTGGAAGAGCTGAGAACTCGGGGCCCCTCTCCTCAGTGCGCCCCCAGAGAAAAGCAGTCACTCCTGTCTCTCTGGTATCCGGCTGCATTCTGTGATCACCCGGTCTGTGACCGAGCATTTCTATCTCTGGCACCCCACCCCGTGTGGAGTCTCCAAACCCAGCAGATCCCTGTGGTGTGCTCCCGTGCCGCTCCTCCCGGGGGAGGAAGGGGAGTCTCCCCAGCTCTGCCGCTTGTGGGGTCCCTGCTGGAGGAGCAGTGGCCTGACTGGGCCGTGGATCACAGTCTACGGCAACCCCGAGCTGAGAGCCCGTGCCTCGGCTCCGTCTCTGCAGCCGGCTTCCCCGCTCCGGTACCTGGGAGCTCTGCTGCACTCAGGCACCCCCGGTCTTTCTGTGACCCCGAGGGTCCTGAGACCACACTGCCCCATGAGGGTTCCATCCCCCGCTTAGCCACTGGAGGGATGTTCCTCAGCGGTACCGACTTCTAAAAGTTCTGATTTTGTGCTCCGCAGCTCTAGCACTTGCCAGAAGCGGGCAACAGAGGCCTCCTCCCCCGCCGTCTATCCTCTCGAATATTGCCTCGGATTCACTTCTCTGCACGTCCTACCTTCCAGAAAGTGGTTGCTTCTCTGTTCAGAGAGTTGTTGCTACTCTCTTCTTCCATCTCCTGCTGAGTTCGTAGGTGTTCAGAATGGTTTGATCCCTATTCAGCTAATACCAATGGTTTTAAAGATAACTTTCAAAACACGTTGAATTTCTCAATAGTTGATTTTCCTATTTTTATTAATTGCTTACTGGGTAATATAATTTGGACCACACAGAGCAGCTATTAAATAAACAAACGAGACAACCAATGCAACATGCTACTTCTATGTAAAGTTCCTGAGAGGATTTTTGAAATATTGAAGGCAGTCCACATAGCCCAATGATCTCTTTGGTACCTGGAGCACACACTTGACTTGCCTGGTCTAGATGACTTGTGTACTTTGGAGCCTTTCTGCTGTAGCTGCTGATCCCCCAGCCTCTTTTAACTCTATTGTTTCACTGTTCTGATGAAAGTTGATGGGAAAAGGAGGTTGTAGATATCATTTGAAGACCTGACTTGATTTTAATGATCCAAACCTTTTCGTTCCTTGTTATAAATAATCTAGTTGATTATTCAAATGGATCCTAAAAGTGAGTCTCCCAGGGATGATATTTAGGCTGCCTGGGGTGTAGGATTACAAAAAGTGATAAAGGAAAAGGCAAAGCTATGAGTGGAAGTTCTCTCATTCGTACCAGGTGTCAGAAAACTCTTTCTACCTTACCTTAAAAACAGATTCCAATGTCAACCATTAACTCTTGGATGGAGGTCCAAGTGACCTTAATGTCTCACCTAAATGATTGTAGTAATTTCCCAATGGTCTCATGGTCCCTTCGCTTGCCTCTTCCATAATCTCTTCTCAACCTCATAAACAGAATGATCTTTGTAAAACACACTTTGAGACTCACCACTCTGCACTGCCCCTCCACACCATCAGCATCTCTCATCTGGATTATCAAAATAGCCTCCTAAGTGGCCACCTGGCTTCTGCCCTTATCCGCTGCAGTCCAATCTCTTCCAACATGCCAAATGTGCCCCTGCCTTA
Source organism: Callorhinus ursinus (assembly GCF_003265705.2). Taxonomy (NCBI): domain Eukaryota; kingdom Metazoa; phylum Chordata; class Mammalia; order Carnivora; family Otariidae; genus Callorhinus; species Callorhinus ursinus. The sequence goes on from NW_027397115.1 coordinate 3,684,128, forward strand.
GGGAATTGGCACGTACTCTTTCTCTGCCTGGAATGCTTTTTGTTCAGATACCTGCATGACTCTCCACTGCCCTTAGATCTTTATCCAAAGGTCAACTTTGCAATGAAGCCATCCATTACCACCATGTTAGTTTCCTCTTCTGCCCTGACAAATCACCACAAAATTAGTGACATAAAACAACACAAGTGTGTTATCTTACAGTTCTGGAGGTCAAAGTGCAAAATGGTTTTCACTGGGCTAAAATCAAAGTGCTGGCAGATCTTTGTTTTCTCTGGAGGCTCTGGTGGTGAATTTGTTTCCTTGCTTTTTTCCAGCTTCTTTCTAGAAGCTGCCCACCTTCCTTGGTCAATCTCCTTCCAGCCAGCAACCACATCAGTCCAACATCCTCTCTCTCCATATCTCTTTTGCCTCTCTGCATGCCCTTTAGCCTCCTTCTTATAAGGACACCTGTGATTACATTAGGCCCACCCAGATAATCTGGGATAATCTCCCCATCATAAGATCCTTAATTTAATCACACCTGCAAAGTTTCTTTCACTGTTATCAGGTAACATATACACAGGTTTCTGGGATTAGGATGTGAGCGTTTCTTGGAGAGCATTATTCTGCCCACCACAGCCACCCTCTGTAAATTAGCCTGCTTCTGAGAGCACACTCAGTCCCCTCCACCTGTCATGCTTTTACTTATTTGTTTATTATTATTTTACTTATTTGTTTGTTGGCTATCAAGTAGCTTAGAAAATAAGCAGCTTGAGGCCTGGGATTTTATCTGCTTGATCCCCACAGCCTGGAATAGAACCTCACACTCACACTCAGCATTCAATATATTTATGTGAATATATTTTTTGAATGATTTTATTCATTAGTATGTCATTCCCCCCAAAGAGAAACAGCATCAATGACGATTTCACAAGGTTTCTATTTTGGGCTTCTGAAAATGCTGACAAAGACCAAAACTTCAAATGCCATTACTGACCCAATGCTTGCTTTTCTACTTAATATAGACAACAGGGAGGGAGAGGGCTGGGCGGTGAGTGTCCCCACCGCAGCCCTGCTGTGCACAGTTGGACCTGGAGCTTCAACGTAGACCATCTGACACTTGTCTCATTATCCCCTCCATCTGTGATATGATTCTTGTACCTGGGAGTAAAAATCAATTTTAAAAGAGCAACTTATTATTAGCCTTTGGAACAGAACTAGGGCTTTGTACTTCATGATTTTAATTAATGCTTGCCTTAAATTGTTTTTTAATTATTGTATTTGCTCTCGGGAGAACAACCTATAATGGGGTTTTGAATTTGGCCATTTAAGGGTGTTATGAGTTTGCAATCCTTGTAGCCCCTAATGGAAAAGTGGAGAAGTCCTTCTGACTTTTCAATGCAAATTATGTGAAACAATTAAAAATTATTACTTAAAAAATTTTAAATATGTAATAATTTTAATTTTTGAATAAGTAACACATGCACAAAGTACACAATTTAAAAGGTCAGAGAATAGTGCAGCCTCTTGCCCAGTACTGTTCAATATGACTTTCTAGAATGATGGAAATGTCCTTTTTTTGTTCTGTTTATTACAGTAACCACTAGGCACAGTGGGACGACTGAACACTTGGAATGTGGCTAGTACAACCGAAGAACTGAATTTTTAATTTTAATTTGTTTTAATTTTAAAACTTCATATAGCTATAATATTGGACAACACAATTCTTGCTGCTAAGCCTGTCTTTTGCCAAGCTACTTCTGTTTCCAGGTTTTCTATATTCCTCCATTGGTTCTCTACACATTTATACACATGTGTGCTTATTTTTATGAAAATTATTTCTGTTTTTCTTTTTTTCCCCCATGAGTGATCTTGATGCTTGGAAGCTAAGTCAATATGGGTCAACTGGGAACCGTCCTGCCTCTCTGATTGAGCCCATAAATGTAGGCTTTGCCTGTGGAAAATCATTGACCCAGAGTAAAGGGACATGGGGTCCCAGATGGTGGCTACCTCCCTCACTGTCCTGACCAGGAAATGCCAGCTTTCTGGTCAGTCTTTTCCCTAAAGCCTTCCTGAATCTATCCCAAGAAATTTACTTAACAAAATTCAAAGCAGAAAGACACTCGCTGGGGACGGTTGACCATCAAGTAAATGACAATGAATTACTTCATGTACATGAGTATAATGTATGGCAGTTTCACCCGGCTGTCAGTCCAGGTGATGGATTTTTCTTACATCACAAAATTATATTACAGTTTACTCTTTGTGCATCAGCTGGTGAGTGAGAGGGTGCATTTTGACAGGAATCCAAAGAGGAACTGATCTCTCTCCATTTATCTTGTTTAAAATTTTCCAGCTATCTAGTAGTGGGGATCTTCTAAGAGGTCACTTGAAATGGGTAATAAATGTCTCTTTATTACATAGGAGTCTCAGAGACACTCTTCAAAGGACAGTTGAATGGCAGCACAGGAATGGTGGAACAATTTCCTTTGTGCCCCAATGAGCAGGAAGATCATTCCTTTGTATCTTTTATCTTTGGAAGAGGTCTCCAAAGATAAATTGCTCCTGATGTTCTTTTCTTCCTAATCTCTTTCTCCAGTAAGACTTCATCCTCATCTACTGAATATTTAGATAAATGTTGAAACCTGGCTGGTGGATATTGATTTTTTACATACAACTTAATAGTTTCTGTAAGATGCCATATAGAGAAAAACACAAAGCAATGAGTGATAAGCACTGGAAATATCATTGCATGGAAATAACGATTGTTTTAATTTTTCGAACATCCTTCCATATAGCTATGTGTGCAAAGACATGTAGAGAAACATGCAGGGGACTTGTGTAAATGAGATTATAGTTTATATATGGTTCTGCAAACTGACTTTTTTAAACAAAATTTAGCAATATCATGGATATAGTTCTAGCTCAAAAGTACTATGAAAAGAACAAACATCTGTTAAATATTGATTCATATAATAAATATTTTTGAGCAACTATTGGGCTTATGACAAGCTTTTTAAGTGCATTATCTCATGTAATTTCTACAGCTTTCTGAGATGATTACTTTGGGAGAGGTGAAATAACTTGTTTAAGGTAATATAGCTAATAAATGGTGGGATAGGGACTTGAACCCTGGTTTTTCTGATACCATTGTCTGTGACCTTAAACATTACATTTTACTGTCTACATGATGATTTTTGATGACTGATTTACAATCCACTGTGTTATGTCTCATGATTTATTTTGCATGGCTGGTAAAATCTTTATCACATTCAATTTCCTAACTCTGGAGACAGGATGCCATCCGGAAGGACGACTGGTCTACCCCTTGGAGTCCAATGCCTCTGCTTCATCTCAGAGTTGCCAAGCTGGAAACCTTCTAAATTTTCTTTTGTACCAAGAATTTGATAGAAATACTCTTATGATGATACGAAAGTAAATGAAAGGGATTTCTCCATGCCTCTGGCATTCGTCTTTCCATCTGTAGAAGTAAAATTAATAATAGCAATAATAATTCCCTGACACGAAAACTTGCAGTTCTCCACGCTCCTCCTCTCAGAGCATTCAAAACAAACTTCCGAAATAAGGAATTGCCAACTTGTCATTAAGAGATGAACAAATCTTTGTCTCCAGATGAAGCTGTTAATCACCCATTTTTCATTCTCCAAAAGTCCCTAATTGTTTCATTAGCTGACAGGTGCAAATGCCAGTTCACTTCCTATTAAAATACAGGACCAGTGTGAAATTCCATATTTTATTCAGAGAACATGTCAGTCTGTTGTTTTATGGCTAATATTTTAGATGAAAAAAAAAAATCTCCCCCGGCATTGTCTCTCTCCCTCAGTCCTGGTAAATAACAGAATAAAAAAAAATATCCCATGCTGAGCCATTAAACAACCAAAGATTTCACATTTGTTTAGTATGTAAGGAAGATATTCTGAAGATACGATTACATCTGGACTCTTGGATATTTGTCAAGACTTCAACCAAACACCATCATAAAATAATTCCACTTTTAACTTGTTACTTTTTATAATCTCTATAATGATATCTAAAAATGCTTTGTGTGTATCTTTACCTGTGTTTTACAATTTAAGGATGAGTTACTGCATTTCACATGAGTTGAGGCAAAAACTATACATCTTAGGAGAGAATAACAAGTGTATAATTGAATTTCAAAGTAGGTTGCTTTCCCATTGGCAGAACTTTAACACAATCCAAGTTCCTAAGAATGAGAATCGTGGGAGTTTATTGGTATGTACTCATCTTAGTTAGGAAATAAGTTGACCTCAATGTAAATATAATGGGTCTTGATTAAAGCCTGAACCCGAAGTGTTCCTTCCCTTTCAATGAAGAGAGAACCAATGAATTCCCTTTGAGATGAGTTCTTACTTCTAGGACATCTAAGCCTGAGGTTCAAAGGCTATTTGGATGTCAACAATACATTTACTGTAATGCCTAAAGATAAAATGACTTGAAATAGGGATCTAAGCTTGGATTTGGATAATCACAATTGGTAATTACCTTGGTGTTTTTTCACTTTACTTTTCCTGCTCCTCGGAGCCTTGCCTCTGAACATTTCTCCTTTCTCTAGAGATTGGTTAAGAGATTAAAAATAGACCAAAACCAAAACAACAGTTACAAATGTGAATTACTTAGACTTTTTTTTTTTTTTTTAAATCTAAAACTCTCTAGGGCCTGAGCAATCACTTGGTGCTTTGTCACTTGAAATCTGAAAGGTTACCCATCTACAAAGGCAGGAAGGCAGTCAACAGGCAGAAGTCATGGAAAGCTTTAGCGAACCTAGTCTTGCTGTTTGTTGATGTGGTTGTTGCTGCCTTTTTACTTTGGCACAAATGTAAACTTGCTTTTTCTTATAAGAACTGATGTTTGATAAACCAACTCTAGTCTCTGAAATTCAGCTATTTTTCCTTAATAATGTCTAATTTTTGTTAAACCTGGGGCTTTATAAAAGGATAAAAATGTTTTGAGAAGAAACAAAGGATGTGTTGCTTTAAGTAGTGTGCTCTATGCCATTTACTACCAAGTTGCCCATTTCATTGCACATACACACATACATAGACACATACAAATTCACATATTCATTTCCACCTGGAAAAACTAGAATATCTGTACGTTAATGAATATTGTATACCTAGGAGATAATGCACACTGATTCAATTCTAAAAATACATGTATCTGTGTAGGTGTATATATATATATTTTTTTTGTGGATTATATATATATATGTCTCAAAATCATAAAGATGTCAGACATTGGATCTTGTTCCTCATTATTTCCGTAGAACTTAGAAAAGTGACTGGTACATAGTAGGTATAGCATAAATATCTGTTGATCATATACATGAGTGACTACAAGATAGTTTTATTATAAACTATCAAACTATCAGTTGTTTTTCCCAAGATATTAGCAAACCTTTTAACCATAAAAGGTAAAAAAAAAATTCAGTTTCTAACAATAGGGCAGAAAAGATATTTTAAAACAATTTCCCATTATGAGACAGCTTGAAAGGGTAGAAAGATATACTGCAAGAAACATCTTATTAATGTAAGGCTGAACTAGAAAAAAAAAAAAGAGGAAATTCCTGAAGAGGGATCTGAAAATCAGAGGTGAGTTCTGGATGGGGAGGCACACTGGCTCTTTGTAGATATCCTCTGATGCTTTCAGATCTATTTCCTTCTAGCTTCTCTTCAAAACTTTCTTGGGATCCCTTGAGAGCTGGTTTCTGGCTAGTCTGACCAATGAGAGGCATCTATAGAAAATTGGAGGGCAGAACGGAGAAACCAATGTGTTTCTCTCCCTCTCCTGCTCAAGGAGGCATTTTCAGACAAGAGTTTTCATGTTTTCCATGATTCCAGCTTCTGGCTGCAAAGCCCTCTCTCCATTATCTCAGTTTCCCCAGAGCAGTCCCTGCTGTGGTTCTGGCTTTTACCTAATGGTTCTAGCTTCTGGGTTGTGGAAACACCACCTCCTCCCAGGGTCTATTAGGCCTTTGTATGCCAGCAACTTCTTGCTGTTGAAAACCTCTGGATTGTTTCCACTGTTTATCTTCCCACCTCCTCCATCACTTGGTAAATAGTATGTTTAGCAGCATTCTTGGACTTTACCCCTACAGGATGGTATTAGCACCTAGTTTTGACAAGTAAGAAGTCTCTAGACAACGCCAGAGTCCCCCCCCCCCCCGGTGGGGGGAGCAAAATTATCCTGGTTGAGAGTCAGTGCCCTAGATAAAGTCCTACTATGAATTACCTCACAATCCAAAATTATAAGATATAAGAGGAAACAAGTCATCATCAGCAGGAATCAGCAAAATGATAGATAGCCCTGATACATTCAGATAATGAAATTATTGGAAAAAGATTAGGAAAGAGCATATAAAATATTTAAAGTCTTTAAAGAAAAAACAAAAAGCATGAGGTAAGAACAAGATGACCAGAAAAAGAAGATCAAGTGATGATGTTGATAATAACAATCATGAAGGGGAGAAAAAAGAGGAGAGCCTAAGACACAGACTAAAAAAGCATAGAAAATAAAGCACGGAGAGAGTATAGAGAAGGGTAGGGATGATGGTTGGGATATTCAAGGATTGACAGAGAATACAAATTCTTACAGACATTTTATGATACTTAAAAACAGGTCTTGGCCATTGGTGAGGCCAACTTAGCAGTGCTAATGATGATTATGATTCCACTGTGTTAATTTTCACATAAACACAGGCTGCTGTTGGGATCCACACAATTGTAGCATTCTGCAGGAAGGGGCTTTGCTTCTGGGCCTGCTCTGAAAAACACCCTCTTCTTCCTTTTCCTTTCGTCTCCTCTTTCTCTTCTCTCTCTCCCTCTTCCTGGCAGACTGTAGCAGGAAGATTTTAACAGGCTCATCATTGGGAAAAGTCCACCTCAGGGATAAAGGCTTCCCTGTAAAATCACCCTAAAAACTCTGCGATGGTGTGTGTTCTGGGACTTTCTGGGTGCTTGCTCCTCTCTCCACAGTCCTGATGTCCCCACAGGGTTTGCTTCTATCCTAATTTTCCATTGCTGGTTTGTTCATGGGATACGCATACGGTGGTTGTTTCTAAAATATAAAATTGCGATCCATCGTCTGTCATCTTCTGGGTAACATGTGACAAAAGACATTTAATTCTGGTCCTTCTAGAGTCTTCCGGATATGATTGACTGAAGATAAAAATAACAACAATGTGCTAACTCAGAAAAGGACCCTCCGTGTGTCAGACATTTTGAATATATTTAGCGGCACAATATGCAGATGAAATGAGTTTAAATACTTGGGAGAACTATCATGCAATTTCCGGGAAATAGGTAGATGAGAATCATGCAGAGGTACAGGCTTTTGCTTTAGAAGGTGGAGGTGAACCTGAAAAGGGCCTTCAGGGGAGACTTGTACAGCAGAAAGTTTTCATGACAGAGGACATGAGATCTTCCACAGTTTTAAGCAATGAATAGCCCTGAAGCATCGGAGGAAAAGCCCCTTTAAGACATAGATTGGCTCTAGGAATGGAAAAAAAAACAAAAAATCAAACATTGCATTCTCAAGAAGATTCACTAGAATAGTGCATTAATATTGTTAGAATAAGCAGGGAGAAGGACTGATCTGTCGGGAAAGTCTACATGGACATTTAAATAATGATTGGACTTAGATGGAGACAGTGTACTGCAAAAGGAGAATTTGTCCTAGAGGAGGCAAATCAAAAAAGGCACCCATAATTCTGAATAGAAAGAACGAGTGTTAAAAAGGATGAGTGAAACAACAAGGTATGGAGGGTAGTTCCAGGAGATTTGGGAAAGGAGCATTGTAGGTATAGGGGAGGAACACATTTCCTTCTTCCCTTCCAGGTTCTTTGGCTGGCCTCATAATTAAATTAACATAAGACAGATTAGCAGGAGAAAAATGAAGTTAGTTACATATCAATGGGAACCCCCCTGCAAAGACATGAGAGGCTCCCCAGAGTTGGGCAATTGAAGTTGAGATGACATCCAGAGCTAAGAAGAGGCAGGTAGGGTCTGGGGTACCAAAGGGATGAAGACAATTCACAGGAAGATGGAAAAAGCAAATGTTTGGTAAACCAGTGTGTTTCCTACACCAGGTAAAACTAGGTTATTTTCTTATGTAAAAAATGATTATCTTTGGTAATAGCTCTCTTCCTGGTACAGGCTCCCTATCTAAATTTTTTTTGACAGTTATGGGGTGCCTGGTGGTTCAGTTGAGCATCTGACTCTTGATTTCAGGTCAGGTCAGATCTTGGGGTCATGAGATCAAGCCCCAAGTCAGACTCTGAGCTCAGCGCTGAGTCTGCTTGGGATTCTGTCTCTCCCTCTCCCGCTCCCCCTGCTCTCTCTCTCTCAAACAAATAAATAAAATCTTAAGTTTTTGGCAGTTAAGGGGGAGGTACAAAGCTCTTCTAAAGCTCTCCTTGAGTCTGTTGGACCTTGATTGTCTTCAGCTTAGAAATAATTGGCATGCCAAAATGGCACATCCTGGCGCAGCCTGCCCTGAGCCCAACCAAGGGAAGAGAGAACACAAGCATGGTGAGTATAAATATCAGACATAAAAGAAACTTCACTGAGCTAAAAAAAATTACAAAATTTTCAAATCAAGAACGGATCTGCAATGAGCATGCTGACTTAAACGAAACCATTGAGACAAATGATAATAAAATATTTGAATTTCAAAGATAAAGAAACAATCTCTCAAGATTAAAGACTTTCAAATACACAGGTTGTCAAAAACGAAGAAAGATCCTGTAAATACACTGAAGGCTCTGAACAAAATAACAATAGAACACAAGATAAACACTTAGGCGGACCGAGCAAAAGCTATTCTTCAAGAGCCATCTATTTCTCCACACGCTTTTATTATTAAGACAGAAGATCAGAAACTGTTGAACAAATTGAGAAGTAATTTTTAAAAAACTTCTAAGAATGAAAGCAGTGATAGTTTTGGGTGTGTATATGTATGTGTGTATGCATGTATATATATATATATATATATATATATATATATATATATATAATTTTGCATATTCTTTTCACATTTTTGGCAATGTATTGAGATAGATTCTAAGAAGTGGGATTCCTGGGTCACAGGGTAAAATTGTAAGTATCCTGCCTAGATATTGCCAAATCCCTTGCTGGAGGGATTGACTCATTTATAATCTCACCATCCACATTTGGATGAGCCTCCTTCCCAGAGCTTCACCAACAGTGTGTTGGTGGTTAACTCTCTATCTGATAGGTGAATGTGGATGGTGGTATAACAAACAAGCTCATTATCCTGAGCAAAGTTAACCTTGTATTTCCTGTATGTTCAAGGGTCATTTGTGTTCTTTTCAGTGAACTATGTACTTTTAATTCTTGGTACAACCACAGAAAGTTAGATAAATATTGTCTGCATACAGTAAGTTTGTCGAACTGGAGAACTTCAGAGAATTAGGTAAAAATTATTAGAAGAATGAGGAGCATTTAGTAAAAAGGATTAAATGTAAAGTAATTACATATAAGTCAATATCTTCACATATAACAGTAACGTAGGATAACATTTATTAAATTTGCATTGTCAATAAACTGCAACCGTCCAAAAAAACTAAAAGAAATGTGTACTTTTTAAAAAGATTTTATTTATTTATTTGTGAGAGGGAGAGAGAGAGAGAGAGTGTACGAGCAGGGGGGAGGGGCAGAGAGAGAGAGGGAGAAGCAGACTCCCCACTGAGCAGGGAGCCCGATGCTGGGGGAGGGGGGACTCGATCCCAGGACCACCTGAGCCTAAGGCAGACACTTAACCGACTGAGCCACCCCAGGCATCCCAGCAATGTGTACTTTCAAAATAAAGAAAAAGAAAAACTTTATGGAGGCATGCACACTTAACTATCATGTAACAAACCATATTTTGATGGTAAATATCAGCATTCTAAAGATGTGAAGTCTTCCTAAATTTATTTGTAGCTTTAAAAGAATTTTAATCAAAATCCCAGAAGAACTCATGTGTTTCCCCTCTAGTTGACAAAGTAGAATCTAATGTTCATTTGAAAGAATAAATGATGTAGAAGCTTGCTGAGATTTTTTTTTAAAGAAGGATAATTAGGTGGGACTTTGTTACCAATTATGTAGTGTTTATAAAGTGATAGCAGTTTACACAGTGTGATTATGAACCAAGAAGATATGCAGAACAACGGACAAGAAAGGAAAACCAGAGAAATAGACTCAATTATTAAATATGTGAGGAAGGGGCCATTTCTAATCAGGGGACAGCTTATTGGCTGTGCTGTTATAAGTCAGACAGGAGGGTGTGAGTGTCCTTGCACAGGGCGGCTCTTTTACAACACAGGCTGAAACTTTTATTTCAGATAACGAATATGCCAGAGTGGCACGTTTTGGGGTGGCCTGCCCTGACCCCTACAATGCCGAGAGACAAAAAGGATCCTTATTTAGCAAAAACAGAAACTCTTGACAAATGAGTTTATGTCCTTATATATGAAAATAAATTCCAGATGATGTAAAGAGTTAAAGTAGAAAGAAAGAACAAAGAACAATAATAACAAGGAAAGCAAGAAGAGCAACACAGAAACTCCTAAAAACAATGACACAGAAAACCAGAAGGAAGATCTGATGAATGCTTAGCAAAAGATACATAAGTGTACCTACACAGACACCGGAACTTCTGCAGGGCAAGAAATAAACATTAAATTAAAACTCAAAGGTGGAAATGGGAAATATATTTTCAGCCAAGGAGTAATTTTAATATGGAAAGAGTTCTTACAAACAAGTAAAGAAAATGAAATCTTAATAAAAAAAATGGGCAAAGGTTATGAGAAGAAAGATAAATTTGCTAAAGAATATACACAATGACCAGAAAAGAAAGAAAAAGCCCTTCATCTTCACTAGCAATCAAAGACATTGGAAATTAAAGAGCAACGCATACCATTTATTGCTTGTCAAATCAGCATAGAAGTTTTTTAAAAGACTGTATGCCGCTCAAGGAAATAAAAATTATCTTTCTGACAGACTGTTTGCCAACATGCGTGAGAATTTTAAAAAGGCCGATAAAAGTTTCTCAAGTAGAAGCTATGAATCATCTGCATAAGAATTATCTGTGGTGCTTACCAAAAAATGCAGATTATCTGGCCCCACCTCAGACCTAATGGAGCAAAACACTCGGAGGGGAGTGGCAGGTAAATCTGCGGTTTATAGGTACATCAGGAACACAAAATGAAGTTTACAGAAAATAATGTTGGAATTACTAGTTTCCCCAGACCGAATCATTCTATATAATAGTAATTATACACACAAATACACACATTTTTGTATTTTTATATTCTTTGTATTCTTGTAAGTGAAAAATTGAGGTCAACCTAAATGTACAAAGATGAGTATAGTTACATAAAAAGGGTAGGTTTATATAAATATAATAGATATTATATATACAACAGAACCGTATTTCTGAAAAATATATGATTTTATAAGAAAATACTCATGATACAGTTTAAATTTATTTTTTAAAATAAGGTATAAGGGTGCCTGGGTGGCTCACTTGGTTAAGTGTCTGACTCTTGGTTTCAGCTCAGGTCATGATCTCAGAGTCATGAGACCCAGCCTCGAATCGGGCTCCGCGATGAGCCTAGAGTCTGCTTGAAATCCTCTGCTTCTCCCTCTCTGCCTGCCCCTCCCCCAGCTCGTGCTCTCTCTCTCTCTCTCTCTCTAAAATAAACAAAAATAAAAAAATTAAAAGGGTATAAACTTAATGTGCTGTGTTATCCCAAATTCATAAAGCATGCTTTTCCACAGAGAAGGGAATTAACTAAAATATCCACATTGTATCAATACTTTCTTTTATCAACTTCATGTTTTTCTCTGTATTTCTAATTTTTCTGCTTTCGAAAGGATGGCTTTCAGTATAAAAATATAAATTAGCGTTTTCACACCAAAGCATTATTTAAAGCAGATTCGAGCTCTCTTTGTTGGAGAAATGGGACGTAGAACCTTTTAGTTGGCCCTGCAATGCAAGGAGGTCTTACTACCGTCTTCTGGAGCGTAAGTGAGCTTCTTACTATTTGTAGTATGTGCTTCACTCAGCCACATGCTTTGCTGCCTTTAGGCAGAACTCCTTCATCAACCTTGCTCACCCTGAGTATTATAATCACAGTGTTTGTGCACTTATAAATGTGTGTGCTGTGATATCTGATGATTATATTTGGTCTGCCCTGCACCCCTTCATCTATTCTAAGTTCATCTTATGGGACAAGGTAAGGTATACAATCAAGTGTAGACCCAATATATGACTAAGCACCCTGTAGAGCTAAATATATATACTGCATATTTGCTGACAACTCACCTTATTAAATATTTCAGCCTGATGACATTTCAGAGAGAAAAACTTGCATAACTATCCAGTTTCTTCCTGACTTTGTCCTTATTGGTCAGTGGATCTCGATCCTGGTTTCACAATAGATTCATCTGGGAACTTCAGACAAATGTCTGGACACCACCTTAGACCAATTGGGTCAGAATCCTTGGGAATAGAGCTTTTGGTTGTGGCTGGGTTTTTTTTAATTAAAAAAATTTTTTTTTATTTTATTATGTTAGAAGTTTTTGTTTGTTTGTTTTTTAGTAATTTCTTTTTAAAATTTTTTATTGTTATGTTAATCCCCATACTTTACATCATTAGTTTTGGATGTAGCGTTCCATGAGTCATTGTTTGTGCATAACACCCAGTGCTCCACGCAGAATGTGCCCTCTTTAATACCCATCACCAGGCTAACCCATCCCCCCACCCCCTCCCCTCTAGAACCCTAAGTTTGTTTTTCAGAGTCCATCATCTCTCATGGTTCGTCTCCCCCTCCAGTTCCCCCCCCTTCATTCTTCCCCTCTGCTATCTTCTTCTTCTTTTTTTTTTCTTAACATATATTGCATTATTTGTTTCAGAGGTACAGATCTGTGATTCAACAGTCTTGCACAATTCACAGCGCTCGCCATAGCACATACCCTCCCCAATGTCTAATCACCCAGCCACCTCATCCCTCCCACCCCCACCACTCCAGCAACCCTCAGTTTGTTTCCTGAGATTAAGAATTCCTCATATCAGTGAGGTCATATGATACATGTCTTTCTCTGATTGACTTATTTCACTCAGCATAACACCCTCCAGTTCCATCCATGTCATTGCAAATGGCAAGATCTCATTCCTTTTGATGGCTGCATAATATTACATTGTGTATATATAGGTTGTGGCTGTTTTTAATAATGCCCCCCAAGTGATTGCATCCAAAGTTGAGACCCTCTCATTTACATAAATACATGGATGGCCCAGGATTAGAGGTTGGATACATGGAAATGACTAAGGGTTATTTGCCAAGTGCAGTGGAAAGTTAAGTATTGGTTAGTGTAGAAAGCCCAAGATCATATTTCTTTGTCAGGATTTCTTTTTAAGCTTCATGTATGAGCATCTCAGTGTTGAAGAATGAGTAGCAGTTGGTCCAGGTGCTAAGGCTGGTGGAGAGCATCTCTGACTGAGACAAATACCTCTGGGAAGGTTTGAGAAAGAAAGAAACAAGGAAGGCCCCGGAGACAGGAGGAGATGAGGTCAGAGGGGCCAGACAGGGGCCAGATCAACCTGTGAGTTATGTTACAGCCTCTGGCTCTTACTCAAACGGCAAGGAGAAGCTACTGGAGTGTTTTAAATAGGAAAATCCAGAAGGTGTGCTCTAAAAAGATTACCTCGGTGGCAGTATGGAGAGCATGTTTGTTTGGTGGGGACGATAATGGGGTCGCCAAGACCAGTTAGGAGGCTACAGCATGCAGTAAGTGAGAGGTTTAATGACAGGTTTGATTAGGGAAGTGGTGATGTAGGCAAGAGCAGAGAGAGATTTGGAATGCTTTCCCAAATGATTTCTTTCTTAACATATATTGCATTATTTGTTTCAGAAGTACAGATCCATGATTCATCAGTCTTGTACAATTCACAGTGCTCACCATAGCACATACTTTCCCCAATGTCTGTCACCCAGCCACCCAATTCCTCCCACCCCCCACCACTCCAGCAACCCTCAGTTTGTTTCCTGAGATTAAGAATTCCTCATATCAGTGAGGTCATATGATACATGTCTTTCTCTGATTGACTTATTTCACTCAGCATAACACCCTCCAGTTCCATCCACGTCATTGGAAATGGCAAGATCTCATTCCTTTTGATGGCTGTATAATACTCCGTTGTGTATAAATACCGCCTCTTCTTTATCCATTCATCTGTCGATGGACATCTTGGCTCTTTCCACAGATTGGCTATCGTGGACATTGCTGCTACAAAACATTGGGGAGCACGTACCCCTTCAGATCCCTACATTTGTATCTTTGTGGTAAATACCCAGTAATGCAATTGCTGGATCGTATGGTAGCTCTATTTTCAACTGTTTGAGGAACCTCCATACTGTTTTCCAGAGTGGTTGCACCAGCTTGCATTCCCACCAACAGTGTAGGAGGGTTCCCCTTTCTCCACATCCCCGCCAACATCTGTCGTTTCCTGACTTGTTAATTTTAGCCATTCTGAC
>NW_027397115.1:3713684-3734351 GCF_003265705.2 Callorhinus ursinus
GTAGTGGTGAGAGAGAGAGAGAGAGAGAAAGAGAGAAAACATACGAACTCCTAAAAGCTGTCAACATCAGACTTGTCAGAAATCGGGAATAAGACTAAAATATGAATGCAAAAATCTAACACCATTCTGATGGTTGCAGAATGACTGTTTTGCACCTGTACGTCTTTCTGATGAAGAGTGATTTTTCAAAGGTGGTTTGAGGTTGATAAACAGTAAGGTCACAGTGTGAACAATGCAGAGTACTGGCTAGTCAAACAAAATAATAGTGTGTCACAGTTGGTTTTCACCTAATTCCAATCTCCTGCTTGAAGTCAGTCCTGGGCAAAAAAAAGTCAAAAAGTGAACTCTCCTTGGTGACATGGCTCATAGGGGCAGCATTCGGGCTTTTTCGGGGCTGCCCAGCGGCAGCAATAATGATAGCAAATACCTTCTCCTTGTTCTGTTTGGCTGGTGCCCTCAGCTATCGATGGAAACTTCTGCAATCTTTAAGCATAATTATTGATACCATCTGCAGCTTGTTGTTTTTATAACATTTGTTTTACTGACTATAATAGTAGCACATGCTCATTGTTGTAAATTTGGGAAATTTGTAATAGCTTAAGGAAAAATGAAAACATCACCCATAATCTCACCACTGAGAGATAACATTATATAAATATTTTGGACTGTTTCTTCTAGTTTTTCATTCCGTGTGCTTATGTACATGTGTGTGCCTATGCTCAGGGTGTGCATCCATGTGAAATGTTATAAAATTGGCAGCATAGAACACATATCATTTTATATTCTTTTTAACCAAAAAGAATTTTCCAAATCATTATGAGTTCTGGGGAAAGTGGCGTACGATAGCCAGTTAATATTCCACTAGGAGGAAGAAGCCATAATTTTTTCGTTTGTTTTGGGTGGTAAAGTTGTCTCTAATTTTTCATTCAGAAATTGTTCTGTGGTGAATACCCTTATACTGAAGTCCATGTATCTGACAAATTTTTAGGGTCCTTTCTCCAAAAGTGTAATGCCAGCTTCACAGGAGAGGAATACCCTTGAGGTTCTAGATATGGATTGCCAGAATGTAACAATGTCCACACTGTGGGGTAGATTTGGGGACCTTTTTGTGTTTTTTTTTCCCCCCCTTTTTGATGTGGATTATACTGCATAGTCAGAAAGTGTTACTCCAGGGGAGTAGCTGAGTAAGTGTTATTGGAGAAGGCTTCCTCTGTGTTTCTCCCTCCTGTGAAGAGTCCAGTCACATCTTCTGAGTTTGCTGACAAAATACATTTGGATTCTTGTTATTTCTCAGAAATGAGATGAGGAAAACTCAGACTGACTCTAGAATTTGGTATATATATGTATGTGTGTATATATATATATATATATATATATATATATATATACACATACACACACATCTATTGTGTATTTTTGTATATATATATTTTATGTATATATTTGTGTATATATATACATATATTTTATGTAGGTAAACAATTAAAAGGGGCCAACAAATTTATGTCTTGACATTACCTTCATGAAAAAAAAATCACTCCTGAAGATTTCTTTGTTGTCATTATTTTGAAGGGAGAGATGCCCTAAATTAGAAGCTTAGGAGTGGGGTCTAAGAAGTCAAACTGGAATTTTCAAGCAGTTTACCAGTTTGTTGAGATTATGTCTAAGCAATACATCACTACATGTTTAAAGCCTGTATAGGAATAATTGATATTATAGACATGATAAATAATACCAACTACTCAAAATGTGATTTGTATTATTTTACAACAGAACCCACAAAGTAGGTATTATTATTATCAGTGTTTTACATATAAGTGAAACTAGGAGAATTTAAACAATCCACCCAAGAACTTACCCAGGTAGAAAAGAACAAATCTGGAATTAGAAACCATGTGTATGTGACTCTCAAATCTGGCCTTTACTTCATGGTACTACTTCACGGTGCTAATCACTATACTACTTCATAGTATTATATCACAGTACTACTTCAAAGGACTACTTCATGGTGCTACTTCATAATCCTGTTTCACAGTACTTTATCACAGTACTATGTCCTTATACTACTTTGTAGTACTACTGATAAGGAAAATCTGTGTCCTAAGATGGCCGACTGAGCCAGGGAGAGAGTCCCAGCCCCTGCCCTGGGGCTCTTCCCGGTTCTTCTCCCTGCTCTGCTTCCCACGCACACCAATCCAGGTTCTTCTCCCCGCCCCGCTTTGTGCATGCACCAAAAGTGCCAAGTATGCAGAAGTAGAAGTGTATAAATTGCCCCTTTTGTTTGTGCTCAAGGTCAGACCTTTGGAGACCACACTCCTCTGAGCCCGCCAGCATTAAATAAACCTCCAATCCTCCAAGATCTCTGAGTGCCGCTTGGTTCTTCCATCGGGCGATCCAGTCCAGGTTCTGTAACACTACTTTACAATATTACTTCAGAGAAGTATTTCATAGTATTATATGTTAAGGTAGTCAAAGGACTACCTCATTGTGCTACTTCAGAATCCTGCTTCACGGTTACTTCATCACAGTACTATGTCGTTATACTACTTTACAATATTACTTCAGAGAAGTATTTCATGGTAGTACTTTGTGGTCGCACTCCACAGTAGTACTTCACAGCAGTACATCATGGTACTACATCACACTAGTACTTCAGAGCAGTACTTCACAATATTATTCACAGCGGTATTTCAGAGAAGTACTTCACCCTACCACTTTATTGCACCCTAATTGAGGAGTTTACCTATGGTGATTACATTTTGTTAAAAGATTATTAAAAAAAAAAAAAAGCAAACCAGGACTCTCAGGTATAAGATGAACAGGTTAGCAACTTTTTAACTCACTCAATGAGGAAACTGGGTGGATCTTCCTATTGGTACAATGGAGAATTCTGAAAAGCACACATTGCCATGGAATAAAGTAACATTGAAATGAATGTGAGAATGGATGCAACACTGGCTTCTTCCACAATGGGGGGAAGTCAGTTGAACTTCTAGTGGACAGGACAGAATGTATATGCAGATAGGACAAGAATTATTCTGCTTCGAGGTAAAACAGCTCCTGTAGAACAGATATCCCTCCAGGCTACACAATGCAAGGGTCCCACTGAAGAACAAAAGTTCCCCTCTAGTGTGTAGTCTTAGAACACAATGCTACCAATTCTTGTTATGGAAGACAATAGCTCAGTCCTTCAAATTCCTCTAACCTAAATTATCTAAGTAATTGAAATGAAAAGGGATTCACACACATTATCTACCTTTTATTTTCTTTGTGGAGGCTTGACCAAATCCACATTGCACAATGACTTTACCAGAATCATCTAAGAAGGAGATTAGGGGGGAAGTTTTATATCCATTCTCTGACTTTCACCCACAAATTTTCTTAGTTTATGAAGTCATAGGATAATTTTTCTAAATGCCAGCTTTGCAAATTCGAGCTGGGAATGAAATTCAAGCTGTGTTTTTTCTGCTTCTTATAGTCCATCATTACTAGTAATAAAGAGTCTGCAAATTGGTCAGCCAAGTTCTGACAGTAAAATCTTTATTACTGGTGATGGTGTAAGAGGCAAAAAAGAGCACAGTTTGAGTTTTAGATCCCAGGTTGAATATAGAAAAACTGATGTGTAGAAAAGAAAAATAAAACCTCTTACACAGAACAAATTTGATCATTAAGGCAAGATAAATGTAGACCCTAACAAGGCCAATTTTATAGCATGGAACCAACCATAACCATTGTTAATTGTTAATCAGAAGGTGAAGAAATTAATGTAGGGATTAAGTAGCCCAACAGAAAAAAGTGAAAAAAAAAAACAACCCAGAAAATTAATTTAAAGCAACAGCTAGCAATACAAGTCAGCTTCGGTGTATGGCTGCAGGGGAAAATTGATAAAGCAATTTCTCAGAAAATCTATAAAGTTCTAACAAAATTGCCTTGTGATAAGAATTGCAGAAGAAACAAACATTCAGCCTGTTGAGAGCTGGAGGATTGTTTAATTAAAATTAAGCCAGATCCAAAGGGTAGGTTAATGACCACAGGTCTTGATCAAGGAGCATTAAGAAAGCAAGAACTAAATTGGGAGACAAAACAAAACCATACAGTATAAAAGAAACAATGAGCAAAAACACATTTTACCTGTAACCTCTCTAGCAAAGGGATGTGAAGATTTGCTTTTACTTCAACATGTTAAACAGTAGCCTGAGATAGATCTGGGAATATCCCCATCCCCCACCCCCCATTGGCTAAGGGAAGATTTCCAAACCCTATTGTACTAGGATGCTTTTTAAAAAAATTTTTTATTGTTATGTTAATCAGATACATTACATCATTAGTTTTGGATGTAGTGTTCCATGATTCATTGTTTGTGCATAACACCCAGTACTCCACGCAGACTGTGCCCTCTTTAATACCTATCACCAGGCTAACCCATCCCCCCACCCCTCTCCCCTCTAGAACCCACAGTTTGTTTTTAAGAGTCCATCCTCTCTCATGGTTCGTCTCCCCCTCTGACTTACTCCCCTTCATTCTTCCCCTCCTGCTATCTTCTTCTTTTTCTTTTTTCTTAACATATAATGTATTATTTGTTTCAGAGGTACAGATCTGTGATTCAACAGTCTTGCCCAATTCACAGCACTCACCATAGCACATACCCTCCCCAATGTCTATCACCCAGCCACCCCCTCCCTCCCACCACCCACCACTCCAGCAACACTCAGTTTGTTTCCTGAGATTAAGAACTCCTCATATCAGTGAGGTCATATGATACATGTCTTTCTCTGATTGACTTATTTCACTCAGCATAACACCCTCCAGTTCCATCCATGTCATTGCAAATGGCAAGATCTCATTCCTTTTGATGGCTGCATAATATTCCATTGTGTATATATACCACCTCTTCTTTATCCATTCATCTGTCGATGGACATCTTGGCTCTTCCCACAGTTTGGCTACTGTGGACATTGCTGCTATAAACATTGGGGTGCACGTACCCGTTCGGATCCCTACATTTGTATCTTTGGGGTAAATACCCAGTAGTGCAATTGCTGGATTGTAAGGTAGCTCCATTTTCAACTGTTTGAGGAACGTCCATACTGTTTTCCAGAGTGGTTGCACCAGCTTGCATTCCCACCAACAGTGTAGGAGGGTTCCCCTTTCTCCACATCCCCGCCAACATCTGTCGTTTCCTGACTTGTTGATTTTAGCCATTCTGACGGGTGTGAGGTGGTATCTCATTGAGGTTTTGATTTGGATTTCCCTGATGCCGAGCGATGTTGAGCACTTTTTCATGTGTCTGTTGGCCATTTGGATGTCTTCTTTGGAAAAATGTCTGTTCATGTCTTCTGCCCATTTCTTGATTGGATTATTTGTTCTTTGGGTGTTGAGTTTGAGAAGTTCTTTATAGATTTTGGATACTAGTCCTTCATCTGATATGTCATTTGCAAATATCTTCTCCCATTCTGTCGGTTGTCTTTTGGTTTTGTGGACTGTTTCTTTTGCTGTGTAAAAGCTTTTTATCTTGATGAAATCCCAATAGTTCATTTTTGCCCTGGCTTCCTTTGCCTTTGGCGATGTTTCTGGGAAGAAGTTGCTGCAGCTGAGGTCGAAGAGGTTGCTGCCTGTGTTCTCCTTTAGGATTTTGTTTAGGTCTTTCAACCATTTGGAGTCTATTTTTGTGTGTGGTATAAGGAAATGGTCCAGTTTCATTCTTCTGCATGTGGCTGTCCAATTTTCCCAACACCATTTGTTGAAGAGACTGTCTTTTTGCCATTGGACATTCTTTCCTGCTTTGTCAAAGATGAGTTGACCATAGAGTTGAGGGTCCATTTCTGGGCTCTCGATTCTGTTCCATTGATCGATGTGTCTGTTTTTGTGCCACTACCATACTGTCTTGATGACTACAGCTTTGTAATAGAGCTGGAAGTCCAGAATTGTGATGCCGCCAGCTTTGCTTTTCTTTTTCAAGATTCCTCTGGCTATTCGGGGTCTCTTCTGGTTCCATACAAATTTTAGGATTATTTGTTCCATTTCTTTGAAAAAGGTGGATGGTGTTTTGATGGGGATTGCACTGAATGTGTAGATTGCTCTAGGTAGCACTGACATCTTCAAAGTGTTTGTTCTTCCAATCCATGAGCATGGAACGTTTTTCCATTTCTTTGTGTCTTCTTCAATTTCTTTCCTGAGTATTTTATAGTTTCCTGAGTACAGATCCTTTGCCTCTTTGGTTAAATTTATTCCTACGTATCTTATGGTTTTGGGGGCAATTGTAAATGGGATCGACTCCTTGATTTGTCTCTCTTCTGTCTTGTTGTTGGTGTATAGGAATGCAGCTGATTTCTGTGCACTGATTTTATATCCTGCTACTTGACTGAATTCCTGTATGAGTTCTAGCAGTTTTGGGGTGGAGTCCTTTGGGTTTTCCACATACAGTATCATATCATCTGCAAGGAGTGAGAATTTGACTTCCTCTTTGCCGATTTGGATGCCTTGGATTTCTTTTTGTTGTCTGATTGCTGTGTCAAGGACTTCTAATACTATGTTGAATAGCAGTGGTGAGAGTGGACATCCCTGCTGTGTTCCTGACCTTAGGGGAAAAGCTCTCCGCTTTTCCCCATTGAGAATGATATTTGCTGTAGGTTTCTCATAGATGGCTTTTATGATATTGAGGTATGTACCCTCTATCCCTATAAGAGTTTTGATCAAAAAAGGATGCTGTCCTTTGTCAAATGCTTTTTCTGCATCTTTTGAGAGGATCATATGACTCTTGTTCTTTCTTTTGTTATTTTATTGAATCACGTTGATTGATTTGTAGATGTTGAACCAACATTGCATCCCAGGGATAATTCCCACTTGGTCATGGTGAATAATCCTTTTATGTACTGTTGGATCCTATTGGCTATTATTTTGGTGAGAATTTTTGCATCCATGTTCATCAAGGATATTGGTCTGTAATTCTCCGTTTTGATGGGGTCTTTGTCTGGTTTTGGGATCAAGGTAATGGTGGCCTCATAAAATGAGTTTGGAAGTTTTCCTATTTCTATTTTTTGGAACAGTTTCAGGAGAATAGGTATTAATTCTTCTTGAAATATTTGGTAGAAGTCCGCTGGGAAGCCATCTGGCCCTGGGCTTTTGTTTGTTGGGAGATTTTTGATGACTGCTTCAATTTCCTTAGCGGTTATAGGTCTGTTCAGGTTTTCTATTTCTTCTTGGTTCAGTTTTGGTAGTTGATACATCTCTAGGAATGCACCCATTTCTTCCAGGTTATCTAATTTGCTGGCACAGAGTTGCTCATAATATGTTCTTATAATTGTTTGTATTTCTTTGGTGTTGGTTGTGATCTCTCCTCTTCATTCATGATTTTGTGGATTTGGGTCCTTTCTCTCTTATTTTTGATAAGTCTGGCCAGGGGTTTATCAGTCTTGTGAATTCTTTCAAGGAACCATCTCCTAGTTTCGTTGATCTGTTCTACTGTTCTTTTGGTTGCTATTTCATTCATTTCTGCTCTGATCTGTATGATTTCTCTTCTCCTGCTGGGTTTAGGCTTTATTTGCTGTTCTTTCTCTAGCTCCTTTAGGTGTAGGGTTAGGTTGTGTATTTGAGACCTTTCTTGTTTCTTGAGAAAAGCTTGTATTGCTATATACTTTCCTCTCAGGACTGCCTTTGCTGTATCCCAAAGATTTTGAACAGTTGTGTTTTCATTTTCATTGGTTTCCATGAATTTTTTTAATTCTTCCTTAATTTCCTTGTTGGCCCATTCATTCTTTAGTAGGATGCCCTTTAGCCTCCATGTATTTGAGTTCTTTCCGACTTTCCTCTTGTGATTGAGTTCTAGTTTCAAAGTATTGTGGTCTGAAAATATGCAGGGAATAAATCCAATCTTTTGGTACTGGTTGAGACCTGATTTGTGACCTAGGATGTGATGAACTCTGGAGAATGTTCCATGGGCACTAGAGAAGAATGTGTATTCCGTTGCTTTGGGATGGAATGTTCTGAATATGTCTGTGAAGTCCATTTGGTCCAGTGTGTCATTTAAAGTCTTTATTTCCTTGTTGATCTTTTGCTTAGATGATCTGTCCATTTCAGTCAGGGGGGTGTTAAAGTCCTCCACTATTATTGTATTGTTGTCAATGTGTTTCTTTGCTTTTGTTATTAATTGCCTTATATAATTGGCGGCTCCCACGTTAGGGGCATAGATATTTACAATTGTTAGATCTTCTTGTTGCATAGACCATTTAAGTAGGATACAGTGTCTTTCCTCATCTCTTATTACAGTCTTTGTTTTAAAATCTAATTTGTCTGATATAAGGATTGCCACCCCAGCTTTTTTTGGTGTCCATTAGCATGGTAAATGGTTTTCCACCCCCTCACTTTCAATCTGGGGGTGTCTCTGGGTCTAAAATGAGTCTCTTGCAGACAGCATATCGATGGGTCTTTTTTTTAATCCAATCTGATAGCCTGTGTCTTTTGATTGGGGCATTGAGCCCATTTACATTCAGGGTAACTATTGAAAGGTATGAATTTAGTGCCATTTTATTGCCTGTAAGGTGACTCTTACAGTATATTGTCTCTGTTCTTTTCTGATCTCTGCTGCTTTTAGGCTCTCTCTTTGCTTAGAGGACCCCTTTAAGATTTCTTGGAGCGCTGGTTTTGTGTTTGCAAATTCCTTTAGTTTTTGTTTGTCGTGGAAGCTTTTGATCTCTCCTTCTATTTTCAATGATAGCCTAGCTGGATATAGTATTCTTGGCTGCATATTTTTTCTCGTTTAGTGCTCTGAAGATATCATGCCAGTCCTTTCTGGCCTGCCAGGTCCCTGTGGATAGGTGTGTTGCCAATCTAATGTTTTTACCATTGTAGGTTACATATCTCTTCTCCCGAGCTGCTTTCAGGATTTTCTCTTTGTCTCTGAGACTCATAAGTTTTACTATTAGATGTTGGGGTGTTGACCTATTTTTATTGATTTTGAGAGGGGTTCTCTGTGCCTCATGGATTTTGATGCCTGTTTCCTCCCTCACATTAGGGAAGTTCTCTGCTATTATTTGCTCCAATATACCTTCTGCCCCTCTCTCTCTTTCTTCTTCTTCTGGGATCCCAATTATTCTAATGTTGTTTCGTCTTCTTGTATTGCTTATCTCTCGAATTCTGCCCTCGTGATCCTGTAGTTGTTTCTCTCTCTTTTTCTCAGCCTCTTTATTTTCCGTCATTTGGTCTTGTATATCGCTGATTCTCTCTTCTGCCTCATTTATCCTAGCAGTAAGTGCCCCCATTTTTGATTGCACCTTATAATAGCCTTTTATTTCAACTTGGTTAGATTTTAGTTCTTTTATCTCTCTTATTAGTTTATGTAATAACTTCCACACTTTTTTCAAGCCCAGCTAGTATCTTTAATGTCATGATTCTGAACTCTATCCGACATTAGAACATCTGTACTAATGTCCATATTGAGTAGGTCCCTGGCTGACGGTACTATCTCTTGTTCTTTTTGCTGAGGTGAATTTTTTCGTCCTGTCATTTTGTCCAGAGGAGAATAGATGAATGAGAGAACAAAATGCTAACAGGTTAACACCATCCCCAGCAAATATACCCTAAAAGAGTCAGAAAAGACCTGAAACCGGGGAAAAGAAAGGGAAAGAAAGAAAAAAGAAAGAGGAAAGAAAGAAAAAAACAAAGAAAAAGTTAAAAACAAAAACAGAACAATAAAAAAAAAAGAGAGAATATGATCAAATATGACCAGGCTAGTGCATAGATCAGTGCCACACACTAGATTTTGGGCGTATTTTGGTCTGTTAGAAGAAAGTGCGTGCTAAAATTTTAAAGGAAGAAAGACTTATATATGTACAAAATAAGGGTTGATACAATGAAGGGATGGAAGGTGCCTGTACAAATGAAAATTATAAAAGATTTTATAAAAGGAATTGATAAGTTGTTTGAAAAAAGAAAGAAGATTTAAAATAAAAAGAAAAAAAAAGGAAGAGAATATGATCAGGCAGGAGACTAGAACAAAGCCATACACTATTGATTTAGGGTATATTTTGATCTGCTAGAAGAAACTGTACCTCAAAATTTGAAAGAGAGAAGAACTTATATATATATATATGCCAAAAATATGGGTAAGTACTGTGAAGGGATAAAATATGACTCTAAAAATGAAAAATAAAAAATGTTTTTTTTAAAAAAGGGATTGATAAGATGGTCGTTGAAAAAGGGAAAAAGGAAAATTAAAAAAACAGTTAAAAAAAGTAACTTTGAAAAACTAATTAATCATTGTAAAAAAAAACCATGAATTCTATGTGCAGTATTCCCCTAGCGCTGGAGTTCTCCCGTTCTCCTTGATCGGTAAACTTGGTCTTGGCTTGCCGGCTGTTCGTGCTGATCTTCTGGGGGAGGGGCCTGTTGCCATGGTTTCCAAATGTCTTTGCCGGAGGCGGAATAGCCCCGCCCTTGTGAGTTTGGGCTAAGGGAGCTGCATCGGTTTGCTCTCAGGAGCTTTTGTTCCCTGCAAGCTCTCAGTACAGCTTCGGAGGACCAGAGTGAAAATGGGGTCCTCACAATCTCCCCCCGGAGGAGCCGAGAACTCGGGGCCCCGCTCCTCAGTGTGTCCCCAGAGAAAAGCAGTCACTCCCGTGTCCCCGGTCTCCGGCCGCACTCCGTGATCACCCGGCCTGTGACCGAGCGTTTCTATGTCTGGCACCCGACCCCGTGTGGAGTCTCCAAACCCAGCAGTTCCCTGCAGTGCGCTCCCGCGCTGCTCCTCCCCTGGAAGGAAGGGGAGTCTCCCCGGATCTGCCGCTTGTTGGGTCCCTGCCGGAGGAGCAGTGGCCCGACTGGGCCGCAGATCACAGTTTATGGCCACCCCGAGCTGAGAGCCCGCGCCTCGGCTCCGTCTCTGCAGCCGGCTTCCCCGCTCCGATCCCTGGGAGCTCTGCCGCACTCAGGCACCCCCGGTCTTTCTGTGACCCCGAGGGTCCTAAGACCACACTGTCCCATGAGGGTTCCACCCCCCGCTTAGCCACTGGAGCGACGTCCCTCAGTGGAGCCGACTTCTAAAAGGTCCGATTTTGTGCTCCGCGGCTCTAGCACTTGCCAGAAGCAGGCGACGGAGGCCCCCTCCCCCCGCCGTCTATACTCCCAAATATCACCTCGGATTCACTTCTCCGCATGTCCTACCTTCCAGAAAGTCGTCGCTTTTCTGTTCAGAGAGTTGTTGCTATTCTTCTCTTCGATCTCCTGTTGAGTTCGTAGGTGTTCAGAATGGTTTGATCCCTATTCAGCTGAATTCCTGAGACCAGACGAAATCCAGGTCTCCTACTCCTCCGCCATCTTGCTCCGCTCCCCCTCCCCCCTTTTTTTTTTATTGCTGCATCGCTCAGGCGATACCTGGTGACAATACCTTCTTTTCCTTCATTCCGTATGATTAGCTTTGCCAGAATGCTTTTCTGCTGCTTGCAACCAAAGCCTCTAAAATATATGAGAATTATTGGAATAATTGTGGGATTTTAGTTCTGAATTATCTGATCTCTCTGTATCTGAAAATCAGCATGGGTGTGTGCAGCAAGGGCCAGGGTGGAAAAAGTAAGAGGTAGAATGGAGGGATAATTATGGAAAGAGAGACGAAAGAATGAGTGTGAAGGAGGAAAGAGTGTGTGCCCTTCAAAGTTAATGAGATACCACAGTTTGTTTTTCTATCACCAAAGAGTCTGAATTCGCCCCCTTTTGAAAAAAGTAGAGTCCACTGATCTTCTCTTTCATAATGTGGGGTGATGATTATGGATTTCAGTTATGTGCTCCAAAAGCCATGCCAGGTTGACTTTCAGAAATACTTTTGCAGTTTTTGCCTTAACCTGATGTCAGGAATGCTCCTGGCCCCCGGTGTAGGACCTTCACACTTGTAGGAGGCCCCTGCAAATATTTGTTGACATTGGTGAGGATAAGATGGATATAGAGATATTTGCAAGGATGTGGCCCATGGAATCGCTACCCTTGCAGGAAACTACCTTCAAGGTAATGTTTCTATTAATAGTATGAGTGTGAAACTCTTAATATGGTCCCATCCCCACCTCCTGCTGTGCATGAGCTTATGTGATCTCCTCCTCGTAAGTGTGGGGGGGACCTTGCTTCTAACAGAGTACAGCAAAGGGGATGGAAATGTTCATGATTAAGGTTACAGTGTCTGTCATGCTGGAGTCTCTCTCTTGCCAGCTTTGAGTAAGTGAGTAGTCATGTGGGGAGACCCCATGTGACAAGGAACTTGGGAAGCCTCTGGACACTGAGAGTGGCTTCCACCTGACAGGTGGCAAGAAACTGTGACCTTCAGTCCTACCTTTGCAAAGAAATAAATTCTGACAACAGACTGAATGAGTTTGGAGCCTCAGATGGGACTATCCAGGTGATACCTGAATTACAGCCTTGAGACCCAAAGCAGAGGACCCACCTAAGCTGTGTATAGACTCTTAACCCACAGCAACCGTGAGATAATAAATGTGTGTTGTTTTAAGCTGCTAGGTTTCTGGTGACAGTGTTACTTAGCAATAGATAACTAAAACAGGAAGCTTGTGTCATAGGTGAGAACCTGGTTTCAGAACACCATCTGGACTGGTAGAACCCCACCTTTGCCCTTTAATGCTCGTGTCTTTGGACATATTAGGTAACCTGAGGCTTGGTTTTCTAGCTGGCATAAAGCTAGGTTTCTCAACCTTGGCACTTGACATTTGGAGCTGGGCACTGTAGAAAGTTTAGCAGCATCCCTGCACTCTATCCATGAGATGCCAGTAGCTCTCTCCCCACTTTGTGACAACTAAAAATGTCTCTAGACATTGCCATATATCCCCTGGTGGGGGGCAAAATTGTCCCCATTTGAGAACCATTGGTATTAGGGTTAGTGGGGGATGATAGTAGCAATAATATCTATTCCATGGGCTTATTGGAAACTATTTTTTTCTTTTTTTATTATTTTTAAAAATTTTATTTATTTATTTGAGAGCGAGCAGGAGAGAGAGCAAGCAAAAACAGGGGAAGGGGCAGAGGAAGAGGGAGAAGCCGACTCTCTGAGCAGAATTCTGGCAGACACTTAACCGACTGAGCCACCCAGGTGCCCCTCGTTGGAAACTTTAAATCAGATGGTTAGACAAAGAGCTGAAAACCTTAGTAATAAGGTCTTAAAGAATGGCATCTATCAATATTGTAATAAATCAGGGGTATTTTTATTCTCTTAGTTGCAGCCATGGGCTCAAGGTGGGTTCTGGCTGGTACCAAATCTTCCAAGAAGGGGTCAATATCGATTAGCAAAAGATCCTGAAAGAGAGAGAGGAGAAGGTGAGTTTGAGAGGGAAGAGGAAGAGGGAAGAGCCCCAGGATGGAGGCCACATGCTTTATGGGGCTTCTGGGTTCACTAGGGGTTGCTCACATATTCTTGGGAGTCAGGTGAGGGGAGCAAAATTGCATGGACATTAGCAGTCACGTTGGGGAGACTAGGGCTCCCTAGGGCTCCCCAAGGCTGTGGCTTGGGATTGGACAATCCTGCTTATATCTGGAGGCATGGGGACCCCAGATGACACTTGGCTGCACTGTTGCTATTACCATCATCATTATAAGCCTTTAGCGTGATTATGGGTGAGGACAGATACCGGCTAGAAGCACTTTAAATCCAGACGCTTTAAACTTCTTCCCAATTGAAAGCAGAAATGTTGCAGTTTTATTTAAAAGTGAGTGAACGAGCACCTTGGGCCTCCTGGTAATTAGTTTAAACCCAAGCATCACTGGCCAAAAATACTAAAAAGAGAATCTCCTGTCTCTTTATTCAGCTTGGTTATAGTGCTTGGGCACAGTTTAAACTAGCCTAAAGGGATGGAAAGTTCCCGGAAGGAAGAAAACAGAGAAAGCAGAAAAATGCACTCTTACTAATGAGTCATAAGATAGTTCAGAAAGTGTCCTTGTACTGATTTTTTTCTTTCTTTCTCTTTTTCTTTTTTCACCCCTTTTCCTAATTTTCATCCTTGCCCCCTTCACCTTGCGTTATATTTTGCCCTATAAATAAGTGTCCAAAATGCACCTAAGTCCACAACATTGGCAGTTGAAGATGAATGCATATGATAGGCGAGTTTCAGCCCTGGTTTTATAGTCGTGTTTCTCCTGGGGGAGATACGGTAGTAACAGCGCAGTGCTGCACAGTGCCCCCGCGTGCAGACATCCTTCTAAATGCTGCGCATGTGCTAACTCATCTACCCACCCAGCAGCTGCGTCACGTACGTCCTGGCCTCTGTTCATTCAGAGAATAATGAGATTTCCTACAAACACCCGTGTGGTGGCAAACTCTGGTCTAAGGATGCTACACCTATTAGTTTAACATAACAATGCTTGGAATTTATAATTACCCCATTTTAAAGCTGAGGAAACTGAGTCACAGAAAAGTGAAGTGGCTTGCCAAGATTTCCCAGGTAGCCTGGTCGGTGCATTTCTGCTTGTTGCTACATTATTTCTCCCATCTGGCAGACCACTCCATGCAAACTTGGAGAGTTGTAGGTATTTCTAGAGCTCACTCAGCACAAAGCAAGGGTTATAAGTGTGTGTGTGTGTGTGTGTGTGTGTGTTCCCAAGGAATGAAAGATGAATACCCAGGTAAGATTAAATGACATTTATTCTGGGGGTGCATCACCATCCCAAAGAGAATTGCTTATGTCATTTTTTGCATACCATTGGGGTAGATTTTGAAGTTTGAATGCTGCAGTTATGTATACCACCATGTACGTCACAAACCAGGAGTTAAACATTCCTGTTTAGCTATTGACAAAAGGGTGTGACTGCAAAAAGCAAGCTTCTACTTCAGCCCGTCTAATTAAGCCCAGAATGTGTGTAAAATCATTAGCATAGAGTCATCAGGCTCTGGCTTGTGCTACACTTTGGCAGCTTGTGACACCCAAAGACAATTCTGTGATATTTGTATTGTTAAATGTGATCCCCAGCAGCATCTGTAAAATGAGGCAATAAATAGCTCGTGTCTTTTGCTGGAGGCAGCAAGCACCACTTTGCATGGGTAGTAAAATCACAAAAGTTGCATGTACATCAGAAAGCAGCCGTGGAGTCAGATGGAAGGGATTCATACCTGAATGAGCAATTAGCATCAAACCTGTCTGAGGGGAGATGACATATGCACATCCACTTTCTTCTGAAGAAGCAGAATTTTCTTTCCGTCTCTAACGATATCTCTTAATCAGGGATTCTAAACCTTGTAGAGGACACCAAATCTTCTGAGATTTTCATGAAAAGTGGGAACCCATGCTCAGAAGAATCTCCCTAGGCATATGTGACTGAATGAGATTTTTGACCACCCTCCCCTCCTTTTGGCCTTTTATTATGATGATGATTATTCAAGCAGGTAGCTGTGTTTTGTTCTGCTGGACCCCCATGGAAGGCTTCATTTCTAAAAGGCTAACTGTGTAGGAAGAGGGACAGAATTTGTGGGGAAGGGTCTTAGGGCTTGGCCAACTCAATCTTGGGAGAGCTACAGAGAGAAATTGTAGACTACAAGGAGACCGAACATTGAAGGTGCTACCTACCTGCATCATGGTCCCTGACTGAGTGTGAGTTTCTTCAAGGGTCTCTTGTATCTTGCCCACAGGGCAGGTGGCTGGCTTGTCCATGGGAATGGACAGAGTGTGCACGTCCAAGTCCCTGAAGCTGCGTCAAAACTGTTGGAGCCAAGGGGGCGGGATGGGCGGAGTGTTCTACCTGCTTGTGTGACGTTTGTAGCACACAGCGACATCTAATCTCAAGTCATTTGTCTTCCTGGGGACACTGAAGAGCGAACCTCCCTCTATCCTTGGGGAGAAATTTGAAATTAAAGAAGGGAAGATAATTTCTGAACAAAGAGAGATTTTGAGCATGGATGTGAGAGACTTCTTTTCCGGAGCTGTTGCTGTGCCGTCCGGGAAGGGACCTGCAGATCCTAGGAGGCTTTATTTGGTAATCGCCATACTCTGTTCATCCGTTCTGTTTCTCTTCAGAGGGGAGAAGAGGATACAGTTTTGGCAGAAGGTGTGGAGTGCCATGAAGGTGGTTCCCTGGGTCTTCCTCAACAAAGAGGAAGATGTGGGTTTATGGGACGGTGCAGAGTCCTCTGCAAGAAACAAGGGCAGAAGAGGTTTTCCAGCAGGTGCTGCATACGGCACACACACAGACACACCACACCCACACACTCATAATACACACACATAACACAGAGAGAGAGACATAGAAAGGAGGACATTCCCAGGGAAGCTGGAACTCAGCATGATCTTCTGGACCACACCTGAGGGCTTTGGTGATGGCTCATTCATGTATACAAGCAACACATCCAGGGTCCCCAGGCTTCCCAGCATGGTTTGCTCTAGATTCTGAACTATTGATAATTTGAGAATTCATCCTGCTATTTTGAACTCCACATGTACCGGTCCCTCTGCCTATAGGGCCTATCCACCCACCCCCAGGCCCACCCTGTTCTTGATCCAGCTAATTCCCACCATCTTTCAAAGCTCAGCTCAGGCAGCAGCCCTTCCCCCAGGAATCCCGTCCTACAAACCAATGATTTCGATAAGCCTCGCCTGTGATCCTGCGCCCACGTGCTGACATCTTAGGCTGTGCTGTACTAATTAGTTTAATTGTTTCGTTCTCCTCTGAATGCCAAGTTTCTAGAGGGCAGGGGCCATATGTTACTCAACTTTGCTTTGCGTCGTGTCCTTCACAATATATGCATATGTATGGTGAAGGGGCGGATGACAGAAGAAAACCCAGAGGTTGATGAATATTGGATGAACAGTTTGAATAAAGTAGAGATTCAGTAATAGCTAGTTCTTGAAAAGAATATCTTTCAGCAAAAATGCCTGATTATACTAACACAGATGGGGGGAAATAAAAATGGGGAGCAGGAGCTTGTATTTGGCCCTAGCGACATCTGTTACAGAACAGCCAGTGGCTCCCAAGGGGCAGGGTGTGTAATGGCTGGGAGCTTGGGATCTAGAACCAATTAAGTGTTCAAACTAGCCATGTGGCCATGAGCAAGTTAGTAAACCCTCTGACTCTCCGTTTTTGTATCTATAAGAGAAGAGTGGTTAAGTACCTACTTCCTTTGGGCTTTGTGAAGAACCAGTGGAAAGATTAGATGTACAGTGGTTAGTTGGGTGCCTGGAATATGGTTACTCATCAGCAGAGGTTCACAGTAAGTAAGCAAATGTAGGCTGCCATGGCCAAGGTGAGCTCAGGACTGAGTTCCATTTGAAGGGTGTTGTATTTACATGGAAATTTTCCCCTGGGCTAGGATTCTGGGACAATACTGGAATGTCAGTCCCTGATGGGAAAATGTCATCCTATGTTCTGCTGAATAAATTAGTTTTATGGTCTAAATTTTGAGTAAATGCATGCAATTTTCATTCGTTAGCATTCATAACATTGTCCATAGCTCTAACATTTCATAAACATCAAAGCACTTAATGTCTACACTTGATGATTTTATATATATATAATCATATATTATATATATTATATATAAATATATACACATAAATACATTTATTTTACATATACATAAATAAAGTTTTGGTAGTAATTATCACTACTACTAAAACATGCATTTGTTTTTAGCAGGAGTCATCGACATTGTTTAAAAAGAAGCATGCTAAGAACATCTCATGTTTTTTCATTTCTTGATTTTATGACCGAAGTCAGGTTTCTGAATCCTTATTTATTTGCACTTTGCATGCCATAGGAGGTCTGGAACATACTTGTTAATTTACTTTGCTAGCTGGAAGTGAGTATAAAATATCTGGATTATGGTAATGGTGGCATATGATCATAGTATCACATTAGTAGGGCATTAATCTGGGAGCAATTGTCTGAGAGATTTGAAAAACACTAGTCAGCCCCATTATTTTCAGTGCTGCCTGAGCTAGGTCCAGTCAACTCCATTAGTAGGTTTAGAAGATCAGGTATGCCTGATTTAGATAAGAGTCTAAAAATGGGGACATAAAAATGACTTGGAGCTGGATAGAATTAAAAGCTGGGCAAAGAGGTGGTCAGAATTCCTAAATTCTTAGCTTGGCCTTGACCTGAAAAGCTACATGACTTTTGGGCCACCGTTTCTTCACTATGTACAAAGATCATGGCAGACTAGGAGGTAGGGTGTTCCATACTTGGGGTCCCTGAATTTATCAAGAGGTCAGTGAACTCCATGTAATTATTTGTACATAGATGCACCTTTCTGGGGTAAGGCTGTGCTGTTTTCATCAGATTCTCAAAGGGGTTCATGAATACAGCATAATCATAGTCACTCCTCTGTCTAATCCTTCCCTCCCAGATCCAAGATTCTGTGATTCTCTTGAAGGTGCAACTAAGCTAAATAGTATAACAGTATAAAGATATATAAAATATGTAAGATTTTATTTTATATATATATAAATAAATAAAAAATATATATAAATATATAAAAAATATATAAATATATATATTTTCCTTTACCTCCAAGTATT
Organism: Callorhinus ursinus; assembly: GCF_003265705.2. Taxonomy (NCBI): domain Eukaryota; kingdom Metazoa; phylum Chordata; class Mammalia; order Carnivora; family Otariidae; genus Callorhinus; species Callorhinus ursinus. The sequence goes on from NW_027397115.1 coordinate 3,732,170, forward strand.
TCTTATTTTTTTCAACTTCCCTCAAATAGGAAAATAGCTGAATGTCCTATTCAAAGCTCAGTTGATCTAGAACAGTGTATCTCAAAGCGTGTTTTTTAAAATATTTATTTATTTATTTTAGAGAGAGAGAGCATGGAGGGGCAGAGGGAGAGGGAGAAGGAGAGAAGCAGACTCCCCGCTGAGTGCAGAGCCTGATGTGGGGCTCAATCCCATGACCCATGAGATCATGACCTGAGCAGAAATCAAGAATCAGTAGCTTAACCGACTGAGCCATCAAGGTGCCCCTGAAAGTGTATTTTTAACAATCATAGTGATATTTTAATAATTCTACTTCAGAACATCAATTCCGTGTTCAAATACAGTTTTGGGGAAATCCCACACTGTAGCTTTCTTAGAGATTCACAAGGCATGTTGGCATATAGGAAGCTCTAAGCAATTCTGCACTTAAGAAACTGTTTGAATTTTTTAAACACAATGTTTTCTAAATTACCTGACCATATGGTGCACCTGGGTGGCTCAGTCATTAAACGTCTGCCTTCGGCTCAGGTCATGGTTCCAGGGTCCTGGGATCAAGCCCCAAATCGGGCTCCCTGCTCCACAGGAAGCCTGCTTCTCCCTCTCCCACTCCCCCTGCTTGTGTTTCCTCTCTCACTGTCTCACTCTGTCAAGTAAATAAAAAAAATTTAAAAAATCTAAAAAAAAAAATAAATTACCTGACCATAGAGCTCCTTAAGCACCTGTTCACATCGTAAAGGATAATTCTTCTGAGGACTGCATTATTAGAAATGCTGACCGAAGTCATCTCAGCTTTAATTCTTTGGGGCACATTGGTGGCCTTCACTGGGCTTTTTGAGGTCTAATAATGCTTACTTAATGAAGCACATACATTTTTGGTATCATTTCATGATGTTTTAGGAAGACTTAAATAAATTTAAGTAAAAATAACTCTTTTTTATGTAGAGAAGGGAAGCATAATTAGAAAGAGTTGATATTATGCTACATAAAGCTACCACAGAAAAGCAAGCGTGAGGAAGAGTGTGAGGAGAGTTGTAGACATCTTTGAGCAGTTCATTCATTCATTTATTCATTTGTGAATGATTATTAAAAACCACCTAAGTGATGGGGATCATGAGAATACCTGATAATCTTACAGAGACTGGGAGACAATGCCTGATCTTCATGAAGTCAAAATAGAATGATACTGGGGGCAGGTAATGGATAATTTCCATATAGAGTGATGCTTACTATGGTTGAGGTGTGTACTATTGCTCTAAAACCACAGAAAAAGGAGCCAATTGTTTTTGCAGATCTGAAGAAATTTCCAAGGAGGACATAATGTTTGAATTGGCTTTAATATTCGCAGCAGAATAAATTAAGTCTGTGCTCTCACTAGGGGGCTAAAATGAGTATAGGAGAAATAAAGCAAGACAGTATGCTGATTAATGAAGTGAGAATTGTACCTGAAGTTTAGATTTTGGCTAATGGCACTCTGGTTGCAAATATAAGAAACTCCAACTCATATCAGCTTAAAGAGTGAAGAAATGGATTGTTAAACTCATTTCTTGCCATTTCTCCATTTAGCCATCTTCCATTCTGAATTTACGCTCATATGTCAGTAAGAAGGCTGCACCAACTTCAGGCATTACATGTAGACAAACAGCATCTAGGAGAGGGGAGCCATTTTTCCCCCTACAGATTCCTTCTTCAGAGCAAGAAAACCCTACTGAGAAGCCTCTATTTTTTTAAATTTTTTATTGTTATGTTAATCACCATACATTACAGCATTAGTCTTTGATGTAGTATTCCATGATTCATTGTTTGTGCATAACACCCAGTGCTCCACGAAGAACATGCCCTATTTAATACCCATCACAGGCTAACCCATCCCCCCACACCCCTCCCCTCAGGAACCCTCAGTTTGCTTTTCAGAGTCCATCCTTTCTCATGGTTCGTCTCCCCCTCTTACTTACTCCCTTACATTCTTCCCCTCCTGCTATCTTCTTCTTTTTCTTTTTTCTTAATATATGTTGCATTATTTGTTTCAGAAGTACAGATCTGTGATTCAACAGTCTTGCACAATTCACAGCGCTCACCATAGCACATACAATCCCCAATGTCTATCACCCAGCCACCCGCACCCTCCCACCCCCCACCACTCCAGCAACCCTCAGTTTGTTTCCTG
>NW_027397115.1:3744351-3792994 GCF_003265705.2 Callorhinus ursinus
GCACGTCCTACCTTCCAGTAAGTGGTCGCTTCTCTGTTCAGAGAGTTGTTGCTACTCTCCTCTTTGATCTCCTGTTGAGTTCGTAGGTGTTCAGAATGGTTTGATCCCTATTCAGCTGAATTCCTGAGACCAGACGAAATCCAGGTCTCCTACTCCTCCGCCATCTTGCTCCGCCCCTGTATCTCAAAATTTTAAGGAGAGAACAACATATATATATATATAATATATATATATGCCAAAAATAAGGGTAACTTCCCTGAAGGGATAGGATATGACTCTAAAAATGAAAAATACAAAATGTTTTTTAAAAAAAGGGATTGATAAGATGTTGGTTGAAAAAGGGAAAAAGAAACATTAAAAAAAAAACAGTTAAAAAATTAACTTTGAAAAACTAATTAATCATGGTAAAAAAAGCCATGAATAATATGTGCAGTATTCCCCTAGCGCTGGCGTTCTCCCGTTCTCCTTGATCGGTAAACTTGGTCTTGGCTTGCTGGCTGTTCGTGCTGATCATCTGGGGGAGGGGCCTGTTGCCGTGGTTCCTAAAGGTCTTTGCAGGAGGTGGAATTGCTCTGCCCTTGTTGGTCTAGGCTAAGCAATCTGCTCCGGTTTGCTCTCAGGAGGTTTTGTTCCCTGCAAGCGCTGGTATAGTTTGGAGGACCAGGGTGAAAATGGTGGCCTCCCAATCTCCACCCGGAGGAGCTGAGAACTCGGGGCCCCGCTCCTCAGTGCGCCCCCAGAGAAAAGCAGTCACTCCCGTGTCCCCGGTCTCCGGCTGCACTCTGTGCTCACCTGGCCTGTGACCGAGCATTTCTATCTCTGGCACCCGATCCTGTGTGGAGTCTCCAAACCCAGCTGATCCCTGTGGTGTGCTCCCACGCAGCTCCTCCCGGGGGAGAAAGGGGAGTCTCCCCGGATCTGCTGCTTGTTGGTTCCCTGCTGGAGGAGCAATGTCCCGACTGGGCCGCGGATCACAGTTTATGGCAACCCCGAGCTGAGAGCCCGCGCCTCGTCTCCATCTCTGCAGCCGGCTTCCCCGCTCCGACACCTGGGAGCTCTGCTGCACTCAGGTACCCCCGGTCTTTCTGTGACCCCGAGGGTCCTGAGACCACACTGTCCCATGAGGGTTTCACCCCTGCTTAGCCACTGGAGCGATGTCCCTCAGCGGAGCCGACTTCTAAAAGGTCCGATTTTGTGCTCCGCGGCTCTAGCACTTGCCAGAAGCTGGCGACGGAGGCCCCCTCCCCTGCCGTCTATCCTCCGGAATATCGCCTCGGATTCACTTCTCCGCACGCCCTACCTTCCAGTAAGTGGTCGCTTCTCTGTTCAGAGAGTTTTTGCTACTCTCCTCTTCGGTCTCCTGTTGAGTTCGTAGCGGTTCAGAATGGTTTGATCCCCATTCAGCTGAATTCCTTCGACCAGATGAAATCCAGGTCTCCTACTCCTCCGCCCGATGCGTCTTGTTTTTTAATCCAATCTGATAGCGTGTGTCTTTTGATTGGGGCATTTAACCCATTTACATTCAGGGTAACTATGAAAGACATGAATTTAGTGCCACTATATTGCCTGTAAGGTGACTGTGACTGTATATTGTCCTTGTTCCTTTCTGATCTATGCTGCTTTTAGGCTCTCTCTTTGCTTAGAGGACCCCTTTCAAGATTTCTTTTAGGGCTGGTTTTGTGTTTGCAAATTCCCTTTGTTTTTATTTGTCCTGGAAGCTTTTTATCTCTCCTTCTATTTTCAATGACAGCCTAGCTGGATATAGTATTCTTGGCGGCATATTTTTCTCATTTAGTGCTCTAAAGATATCATGCCAGTTCTTTCTGGCCTGCCATGTCTCTGTGGATAGGTCTGTTGCCAATCTAATGTTTCTACCATTGTAGGTTACATATCTCTTCTCCCGAGCTGCTTTCAGGATTTTCGCTTTGTCTCTGAGATTCGTAAGTTTTACTATTAGATGTCGGGGTGTTGACCTATTTTTTTGCTTTTGAGAGGGGTTCTCTGTGCCTCCTGGATTTTGATGCCTGTTTCCTTCCCCACATTAGGGAAATTCTCTGCTATAATTTGCTCCAATATACCTTCTGCCCCTCTCTCTCTTTCTTCTTCTTCTGGGATCCCAACTTTTCTAATGTTGTTTCATCTTATCGTATCGCTTATCTCTCGAATTCTGCCCTCGTGATCCTGTAGTTGTTTCTCTCTCTTTTTCTCAGCCTCTTTATTTTCCATCATTTGGTCTTCTATATCGCTGATTCTGTCTTCTGCCTCATTTATCCTAGCAGTTAGTGCCCCCATTTTGATTGCACCTCATCAATAGCCTTTTTGATTTTGACTTGGTTAGATTTTAGTTCTTTTATTTCTCCAGAAAGGTTTTCTCTAATAACTTCCACGCTTTTTTCAAGCCCAGTTAGTATCTTTAAAGTCATGATTCTGATCTCTAGGTCCGACATCATACTAATGTCCGTATTGAGTAGGTCCCTGGCAGATGGTACTACCCTACTGAGAAGCCTCTTAAGAGATGCCACTTCATGTCTCATTGGCCAAACATAAGTCATATGCCAATTTCTAAGCCAATCCTTGGTGAGGAACTCTTATACCCATCAAGTCCAACTGGAAGGCTGAGTGTTATCATCTTCCCTCAGAGCACAGGGGCTGCATAGAGGAGCGGTAGACATCTGCACAGAGTCAGGATCCCAACAAGAAGGGAGAATAGGCGGGAGAAGCTTAGGAGCAGCCCCCAATGCCTACTCCAGAAGGTCTGTATAAAAGGGCACTTCCAGCTGCAAGATAATTTATCTGTGGCAGGTGATATCTTCTCTTCCTCCTCTCCATGATCTGGACCAGGTAGCTGCCTAGGGTTTCCCTCCATGCTGTATCTTAATCCAAAGGACTGTGTGACATAGTAATGCTAATCACCAGGCTTTTAAGTGTCTCCCCCACCGGCATACCAGCAGGTGTTTTGAGAACCATCCCCACCCTTGAGACTTTGCTCTTACTAGCATTTAACATGAACATGAACTCGAGTGTCAGACATGCTCAAAGTCTTTCATGGTGCGATAAAAAGTTAGGATTGTAGAAAAATTAGCAGATAATGATGATGATTTGACGGTAATTGTCATTTCAGCTAATGCCAAATCTCGAAGGCTGATGAACTAATTCAAATAAATAGAGTTTCAGCATCTTCATTGAATGGAGAAAGAAAAAAGCCGAACTACATCCATCTTTTGGCTTTCATATTGATTAACATTAATTGCTTAAAATTCTAATGCCAGCAATATCGCACTGATTTATGGTTTATGAAAGCTATTGACATATGTGGAGATGCAATAAGGAATCATTTTTAGGCATGACTACAATAGATTGCTATAGGGATTATCTAATTATTGAGTAAGCACTAGTGATGAACTCCAGCAATAAAAATACCGTATGCTCACCGGGGGCCTGTGGGGCTAAAATAAGGGCTAACTCTGACAGCATAAATTGGCTTTTCTTTTCCTTCCCTCTTAAATAGAGATTCTCCCTAGTGTTCTTTTGGAAGCACAGAACGGACAAGTCGACCCACTCTTATCCCACTCCTCACCTTAACTTTCTTTCTTTTAAATATAAGTCCTTTCAGATTGTAATTGAATTCTTCTTGTTTTCCCCTCCTTACTTTCTAAAGAATGTTCTTTTAGGCATCCGACAATAGAAATGGCTTAAAAAACCCTCAGTTTAAAGGTACAATGTTTTTTTATTTTTATTTTGGCATCTGTAGCTTATGTTTCTTGAGCACTGTGTGCCTGGCACTATGTGCCAAGACCTTGACACTTGTTTTATCATCAGCAAGACCTAGTGAATCCAGAGTATAACTAATTCCCCGTGAAAAATCCCTACAGTGTAAGTACCTGGAATGGCTTCTGTCTTTCTAACTGGTTCCTGCCTGATGTCATTGGGTATTACTGTTCCCTCCTGCCTTTCAGGTAAAGAAGCATGCTCAGAAAGGGCAAATACAGCTAATGGATGGAGACCATGTGTGAACTAAGGCAATTTGTCTCCAGCACCAAATTCCCATTCCCTCACTGCTCTTCTGAATCTCAAGTTTAGAAGTCCCAGTTGGGAGGGACTATGCAGTCCAATGTCTCAAGTTGTAGAAAGCGGCCAAATCTTTAGGGAAGTGAAGCATTTGCTAAATGAGGTCACACTCAGAGAGAAGTGCTTTCACTCATTCATTCATCTAACAAATATGTATCCAGTGTTCCCTATCCTAAATATTGCTAACACAGTGCTTGGCAGCCAACCAAGTCCCTGTCTGCATGGAGCTCAGACACTTATAAGGAAAGAAATATACAGTCAATAAATAAATTCTTTATTCTAACCCCCCATCTCCCACCCCATCCCGTTCCCATAGTCCATCAATCCATCTCATGGGCCCCATGTTCTGAATTAGTTCAAAATCCACAATTTGCCTTGTGTACTGCACCCATCTTGCCAGCATCATATCTGCCCTGAACCATTCCCATAACACCCTAGCAGATACTCTTGCTCTACTCTTGCCCACCTGTGGTCTCATTCTCATCAGAGCAGCTGGAGCAAAACTCCTAAAACACAAGTCGGGTAATGTCATTACTCTGCTTCAAACCCTACCCAGGCTTCTTATTTCAGTCAAGATAAAGTCCAGTGCATTTCCAATAGTCAATATGGCCCTATGTGACCTTACCCCTTGCCTTTTCTCTGACCACATGCTCTACCAAACTCCTTCTTACTGATGTTACTTTAGGCACACTTGTCTCCTCGCTGTTCCTTAGACATACAGCAATTCTCTTCCTCAGGTCTTCTCTTTTCACAATTTCCCCTCCCCAGAACCCTCTTTTCTCACATATCTACCCCCTTGTTTGTCATATTTTATGTTACTGGCAGGAAAAAAGCATCCTATCTGATTTAGTCTTGGTCATTACTTCACATATGGCACTTAAAATAGTGCTGAAAGAGATGTCGGACTCGGTAAATTGTAGAGTGGATAGGAAGATTGGTGGATGGATGGGTGAATGGATGGATGGATGGATGGATAAGTAGATGGAATGATGGATGGATGGATGGATGGATGGATGGATAAGTAGATGGGATGATGGATGGAAGGATGGACGGACAGATGGATGACGGATGGATGGATGGAGAATAAATGGTAAACTAGTAATGTGTACCTGGTTTATCTGGATGCCATCCATGTGAAGAAAACCATCTGAGATGATGAGATGATGAGGGAGAGAGACAGAGACAGAAACAGAGAGACAGAGAGACACTGATAAACTCCTGGGGGTGTTCAGTCTTTTATTCCGCTGAATGATCTGCTTCTGCGATTTCACAGTTGGTAAATGAGCCAATAACTACCTCATTTATTTACTTATTTCTGGCCTGAATTCGTTTGAATTTAATTTTGTCATTTACTACCTAAAGAATGCTAATACTGGACTACCTCATAAAATTGTCTATATTTATTTGACAAGTATTTGTTGGGAGCCTACTATGTGCTCAGCACTGTTACAGGCATTGGGAACAGAGAAGTAAACAAAACAATGCTTTTCTCATGGAGCTCACATCCTAGAGAGGACGACAGACACATATATAAGTAGTAGAGTTTCATAGCATGATATAGTCTATTGAGAAAAGACAGTGAGTGTCAGAGACTAGGGAAGTATGAGGGTGGTTCTCTGAGGATCTTTAGAAAAATCTCTCCAAAGGGAAGGTGTTCCAGAACAGGCAAACCCACAGAGACAGAGGACAGATTGGTGGTTTGCTAGGGACTGAGGGGTAGGGCGAAATGAGGAGAGAATGCTTAATGCCCACATTAAGGATTCCTTTTGAGGTGATGGAAATGTTTTTCAACCATACAGGGGTGGTGGCTGCATAGCATTATGAATGCAATGAACTAAATGTCACTGAATTATTAATTTCAAAATGGTTTTATGTTATGTGAATTCTATCTCAATAAAGTTAAGAGAAAGGGAGGATGTTAAAACAGAGACCTGGAGGGGAAAGACCACTAGGATGCTGGAATGCTCCAGGCAGAGGGAATGCGGAGAGGGAAGATTCTCATCTGGACAAGCTTGGGATACTTTAATTGCTCTCAGAGGACCTGGGGCTGGGGCGGCCAGGGTGCAGAGTGAGGGAAGAGAGGCATGAGGGGAGCACAAAGCAGTAGCTGTGCTCAGGTGTTCAGGTTCACGTGCAGAGCGGGTCCTAACCTATGTGTGGCTCTACCTATGGAAGTGAGTGACTTCAGGCCATGGGAGGGGCAGCTGAAGCTCACCTAGACAAAGAGGGGAGTGAGGACATGAAGGTGGATGGTGGAAAAGTGGCCGAGTGGGTGGGCTGATGTCTCAGTAGGTTGGGGAAGCATTGTAGTGGGGCTACTAGAGAAACTGAACTGGAAAGACTGGTGGTAGCCAGAAAATGGGACCCATGGGATTAAGATTTTCCTGAGGTGGTGAAGTTGTTGGTGATGCCAAGGTAAGCATGTGACTGTACCATGCCTGGCTGAAGTTGGGGAGGCAGAAGAAAATGCTGTGTTTCGTGTGCATTCAGGCCATTGGATGGGAAGGCACGGGGGTTAGACAAGGGTAGCTGTTGAAGGTCTCCAGGGGACTGATGGGAGAGATGAAGAGGCAGGCCAGAGGCTGCAGTCGCCACAGAATGATGGAGAATGGTCTGTTTCCAGGAGATGGCATAAGGACCAGTATTAGGTGGTATCTATGAAATGGTTTGCACTTCAAAGAGGAAGGTGGAGAAATGGTTTTGAGCGGCCTTGAGGAGCCAGAAGGGCACATCACCTGCAGGCCTGGGCCTGGGCATGCAGGGGAAGTCATGCTGGCTTATAGTGGAGCTCTAGTTAGAGCCAGAAGAAGAGGATGTTCAGGGAAGAGGTGGAAGGTCGAGGATGACAGATGACAGATCTGATGACAGATTATGAGCTCCAGAGGCCTCAGTGGGGGATTTGGAATTTGGAGATTGAACCAGATTAGGGATGTGCTGACCTTCTGGGGATGAAATGAAGGATGCTTGGGTGCCTCTTCGTAACTGGTTTAAGATGGGATGTAAAGTGTAAGTCACGATGGGTCTGTGGCTTTGACCCCCTCCGTTTTTGGGTTGACTTCATGGCAGTTCATGAGGCTGTGGCTGATGGTGTTAGCTGGGTGGTGGGGGGAAGCTGCTGGGTTAAAGATCAATGTTTCCAAACAGCTTCTCTGAATAAACAAACAACTCTCAATAACAATGTGGTGGAAATCTCCAGAGGTTCTTAAAGCATACCATCTAATACTAACTTGATGGGAAACCTTATAAACAGTTTCAAGAAACGAAATTTTACTTGATTCATTTGGAAAAGAATACATGGACTTCTGGCAAATGGGCCCTCAGTGAATTTATGGTTGATGTACTGAGTTGCTTCCCACCATTGTCCTCAGCAGATGAGGTACTTAGATCCTATCCTCCTTCCTTTCTCTCTACTTTAAAAATCTTGGAGAAGGCCTCCGGTTGGCTCATGTTGGGCACATGCCATCTCTGTGGCCAGAGGTGTGGTTTTAGGATGAGTAGCCCCTCTGAGGTCTTGGGCCACTGGGGAGAGGAATTTCTCTGGGAGAGAGGGGCGGGGTGGGTACACGTCCCTTAAGAAGGGTGAGATGTTGGCCAAGCAGAGCAGTATATTTCTCTCCAGTTAGTTTCCCAGATTATTGCTTCTCGATGTGGCCACAGAGGAGGGGACATGGAGAGGGTTAAAATGCCCCAGACCCTCAGAATCAGGGATTGCTTCATATAAGAACCACAGTCCCCAGACTTTTGGCCTCTGCTGTTTTTCTGCCTTAGATGCCTCTGCAAACATCTGCTAAACACCCACTATAAATTATCAATTTGTGTGCTCATATTTTCTCCTGAAGTTCACACAAATCCATTTTATGAATTCACCCACACGACTCAGTGGCCCAAATTACGTATGCGTAGGTCCTGATGTCTGCCGGAGCTGATGAGCCTGAAGCTGGCCTGGTGTGGAGTCAGAACAGCAAAGGGAGCTGGGCAGTTGGAGACTGATGATAATTAGCCGACGCTCCCTGTCTGCACGGTGCCCCGGGGGGGGAATTTTAAAACATGAAAGAGAGTGCCGACCTCAGGGCCCTGTTTGTGCAACTTGTTCCTTTCCTCAGTGGTGAGGAGGCTCTCTTAGTAGAGTACAATTAATTTTCCCTGTTGTCTGAGCCTGCCAACTGCTCTGAGAGTAGATGTCCCAATCACATTTTAAATAGGGAGAAATTGATGTTATCTACTTTCCTGATATCATTTAATACGTGAGTGGTTGAGTTCATCCCAAGTTCCTGGCATTCCGGCTTATCCTGCAGCATGCTTTGCCCTTCATCCCACCTAAAATACATGTATAAATTGTGGGTTCTTATATTTATCTAGCCCTGAGCATCACTCAGACAACAGATACTAATTTAAGATTTCTAATACCGCATCTTCCAGTGCGATTCGGATGAAAAATGTTTTCCTAGTGGGCTGGGTAAAGTCAAGATTACACGGAAAACAACCATTAGCTTTGGCGCTGGCTATTTTCATTTTTTAAAACAGTTCTTGTCAACCAGGGCTAGCCACAATATCAAATGGCAGTTTATGGAGGTGTGGAAAAAAATCCTCCTTCCTCAGTGAGTGAAATCAATCATTGCTCACTAACAGTGATATTTAGTAAGATTAATTTGAATTGCTTCCTCCCCTGGCTACATTCCACAACAGTCAGTATTTATCTCTTGAAGGTTTCCCACTCATCCAAAAGAGGTGGATTGGACTGAATTAATTTCACAGGCAGAAATGTAAAAACGGAAATATAAATTGGAGCCTAATGACCACGATTTGAACAACTTTCTGTACAGTGCTCTGAAGATTCCTAAAAATAAGTAATTTCTGTATCAGATGGGGCTTGACTCTAATCCCTGAGGATTGTTCCTGAAAGCAAGGAGGCTGAGGCATCTTATGTGGCTTCTGTCAAGTCATCACAGTGAAATGATAATCTGGGTGAAATAATTTTAACTCGTCTTTGGCATGATTTAAAAGAGACAGGCTTAAACTTTTATGCCATAATGATAGCTTGATAATATTGTACATTCTTGAAGTTTAAGAACTATCATCTTCTATAATCCCCTTTTCGTCGTTCATGCTCGGTAGGTATCGCATCTTCATTGGCACACTGAAGACATTTGTGTTGTTTGTGATGTGAAGATCAGTGAGCACGCAATATTATACTGTTTTAGTATCACGGAAGATAGTTAGGCTCCTCGAAGGACTTGTTGATTGCCTTGCCTGTCAACATTCCTCCATCTCCCCTTTTCAAACTACACCCATATTTTCCTCTGGGAACCCATTCCTTCTTGTCCATTCTTGGTCCTGCTCTCTGGGGGAGGACTGACCTTCCCTTCAGCCCCAGGGGTATGGGCGTATTCCTGTGCTCTCTGAGGCTGGCTTGGTTAGGGACACCCTAACTCAGGAAGGGAGACTTCTGGAGACTCTGGGAGAGATGCTTCCTCTTCTCCCAGGACGGCTGTTTTGAGTGACACGCTCTCTCCTGCTACATGTGAATCAGCAAGTGCTGAGTCCTTGGAGCTCTTGGTGGTCCTCAAAAGGAGCAGCAATGGGACAAAGCAGGTGCAAGAGAAGGGAGAGTGGAGGCCATGAAGAAAGGGATCCTTGGTGATTGAAGACTAAACTGAAGGCTCTTCAGTTATGTAAGCCAAAAGTGTATTCCTTGAGCTTACAGGAGAAAAGTCAACCATTGACTATGTTAATGACCAAATACATCCCATGGTAGTGAAGCCCAGAACTTGAGAATTCTTTGAGAGTAATTGTTTTCAAAAAAGAAAGGGAAAAATGGTTATCAATATTCTTTTTTTTTTAAGATTTATTTATTTATTTATTTATTTATTTGAGAGAGGTAGAAGGGAGAGGCAGAGAGAGAAACTTTAGCAGACTTCTGTGCTGAGTGTAGAGCTCAACGTGGGGCTGGATCTGAGGACCCTGAGATCACAAGCTGAGTGAAACCAAGAGTCTGACACTTAAACAACTGTGCCACTGGGCACCCCACCAATATTCTTCTTTAAATAAGGAACCCCCCCAAACATCTTAAATTTAAATATGATACACGAATATGTGAATTACACACAAAGTTTCTGGAATATGCCAATTGGCTGAAATGAATTCAACTTTTTTTTTTAAAGAAATATCTGACTTGTAAGCGCCCACAGTTTTACAAGTGTAAAATATGGTGGAGAAACTGATAGTCATGATAGCCTTTAGTCTTATTTGTCAAATACATCCTGTTGTCCCATTTTCTGAGCCCTGGGCAGAATTCTTCCTGGCCCCCTGGTGTGGCCAATGACTGCTTCTTGCTAATGAGTTGCAAGCAGAAGTGACATGTGCCAATTTGGAGATAAATACTTAATTACCCATGCAAGGCCTTTTGAGGATCTATGTCATTGAGACATGGAGGTGGCGATATTTGCGAGGGTGGCCACACTGTCAACCTGGGCCATGAGTGACAGATAAGAGCAGAGCTTCCCTACCAACCTGGTGTCCGCGTAGTTGTTATAAGCCATGGAGATTTGGGGATTGTTACTTCCAAATAACCTAGCCCATCTGGACTGATCCAACACCATGCTCGGGTTATAGACAGAGAGACTAAAGCTAAATTCCCTGTAATCTGTCGGAGAAACTCGGCAAAATTTCACAAGCATTTCAGTGAAACCACAGGTTGGAAGTTTATTTTCCTGAACAAGGTTTTGGCATCGAAGAGACAGAGCTTACATCCCTGGTTTCTTCGTATGGTGTCCAGCACAGGGGTAACTCCGAGAGGCTCTATAAAGTGCCCCCAGAGAAGCAGAAAGGGACACACAGCAAATGCCACATGGGTTGAGTGTAGATTCTTTTTTTTTTTTTCATGGAGGAGAAGAAAATTAGAAAAGGAGGGAGATTTTATAAAGTATTGTGGGATGTAAATTCAATCAGCACAAATGTTCCTTGAGTGATACAATCAGGTAGGACTGCTTATGTAATTACTATTGGTTACCAGTCAGTGCTATGGTTTGGCTTGTCTTGAAACAAACAAGCAAAAAGTTTTGTTTGAAATGTGGTTGAAAAGCTGGTCCATACAGGCTCTTAACCTTTACGAGGGTTGTGTGTGTAAATGAAGAACAGGATTTGCTTGGGGTGATGGCTTGATTGAAATTTTCAGTAGTATTGATTTACTTTTGGGCCTTTCTACTTGAGGGAAAAAATGGGCACACAATAAGTGTTTTAATTGCAAAATTGGGGGATGTTTATGATATGACCCAGAAATTCTTCTCCCAGGTCTTTACCCAAGAGAAATGAAAACATCCGTCCAGTGGGAAACTTGTACTCAGGTGTTCATAGCAGCATCATTCATAATATTCAAAAAGTGTGAACAGTACAAATGTCCATCAGCTGATGGATAGATAAGCAAAGTGTGATATAGCCACACAATGGAATACTATTTAGCGACAAAAAGGAACCAAATATTAGTACCTGCTACAACATTTTTGAGGATGAACCTCCCAAACACTTGCCGTGTGAAAGAAAACTGACACAAAAGACCAGATATTATGTGACTCCAACTATATGAAATGTCCAGAAAAGGAAAGTCTATAAAAACAGAAAGTAGATTTGCAGGATGTTGCTTGGGGCTAGAGATGTGTGTGGATTAACTTAAACGGGCACGAGGGACCTTTCTGGGGACCATCAGAGAATGTTCTAAAACTGGATTCTGGTAATGGTTGCACAACTCTGTCAGTCTACTAAAATTACTGTGTTGGCCATTTAAAACAAGTACATTTTATGGTATGAAAGCGATACCTCGGTAAACTGCTTCAAAAGTTTTAGGAGTTCACCATGGAATATATTGTTTCTCTTAATAAATTCCAAATAATTTAGAACCAGGGACCTTCCACGGTGCCTGGCATCATGTATCAGTGCCCGATAAATATATGTTAATTGAATCGAAGTTGTATGCCCTCCCAAGGCTGGAGAGGTCCGTGCATGTGGAGGGCTTACTGGACTCAGGAGCTCAGTTGGAGAGGAAGGGGAGCAAAGTGTCTGACTTTTCTCTTCCTGAAGTTTCTACATCTGCTTAGCCAACTGCGATCATCAATTATAAAATCCACACGATTATAGCGAACATATGCTGTTTTATAGCTGCACAGCATCCATTACCCCTGTGTTTGGCTGCGGTACCTGAAATGTCTGCTAGGGCAACAGCCCTTCCTATGCTCAGGCCATTTGGTTTGAACGAGGCTGACTCCCCCCTCCAGTGCCCGGGTGAGGCAGATGGGCCAGCACATCATTGAGTCCCCCCCCCCCCCCCCCCCCCCCCCCCCCGACCACAGTGATCTGTCTGGGATGGAACATGACCCTTGCTGGTTCTTTGAGAGTCAGGCTCTGGACTGTGGTTCACATCTCAGGGGAAAAGGCTCTCTTTGCTTGTGGATTTGGACCACTGAAGACCTAGTCCTTAGAGCTCTTGGCAGGTGTTTTTCATCCTGGGAAGCTTGAGAATGAAGGCAGACTGGAGGGGAGCACAGTCAAGAAGTGGAGACAGACGGATCCTGGCGGCTTTCTTCGAGCCCCAGGACTCAGCCTTCCCCTTCCCTGGATGCTCCACAAGCCAATAACCACGCTTCGTTCTTGGGTCGGTCTGGATTGTGTTTTCAGTCAAGTGTCACCAGATCCCTGAAACACAGCTGCTTCTTACTTCCTGGGGGAAAGGACAGGAATGGGTTGTAAAGGTCTCACAGTATATGTGTCCTTCCATTTTTAGATGTGCATACCAAGCAGTGCGCGGGGAGGAGCGAATGAGGTCAAAGCTGAAATCCTCGGTGCTTTGAAGCCAGAACTAGGGCAGGTCACCCACCAGCTTTTATTAGTATTAATGATAATAATTAGAACTACCATTCACTGGGTGCTTAATCTGAACTGTGGAAAGTGCTCTATGCACACACGCTGTGCTGTGTGTTTACTTGCTTCATTTCATTCAGTCATCCCAGCACGTTTGTGAGTTAGTGCCATTATTGTTCCCATTTTACTCAGGAAGAAACTGAGGCTCACTTGCTGAGTGTAATAATAATAATAGGCAACACTCAGCGGGTCTCTGTTAAGTACAAGGAATGGTTTTAAACACTGTATTTGAACTCACTTGATCTTTACAATAGTCCTAGAAGGCAGGAGCTAGTATTCTTCCCACTGACCAGTTGAAGAACTTGAGGCCCCGATCAGTGCCATAAACTGCTCAGGGTGGCAGAGCCAGTGAAGACTGAGCTGGTCTACGATAGAAGTCCAAGACGCAGAGAAAGATCTTACTTAAAAACTCACGCTTATAGGGGCGCCTGGGTGGCTCAGCCAGTTAAGCGTCTGCCTTCAGCTCAGGTCATGATCCTGGGGTCCTGGGATGGAGTCCTACATCGGGCTCCCTGCTCAGCGGGAGCCTGCTTCTCCCTCTGCCCTCTACCCCTCCCCCCTGCTCATGCTCTCTCTCTCTCTTAAATAAATAGATAAAATCTTAAAAAAAAAAAAAAACCTCGGGCTTATAAATTTTACTCTGCTGCCATCTAAAAAACATAAGGCTTTTAATTTCGGGATAATTTTAGATTTATAGAAAATTTGCAAAAATAACAGAGTCCCTGAATGTCTGTCACCCAGTTTCCTCTAATGTTATCATGTCACATGACAATGTCTCATTTGTTAAAACTCAGAAATCAACATTGGCACCCTACCCTCAACTAAGCTCCTCACTCTATTTGCATTTTACCAGCTTTTCTGCCCCCTTTTTTTTTTTTTCGTGTTCCAGGATCCCATCCAGGATACCTCATGGCGTTTAGTTCTGCTATCTTTTTAAGAATTCTTTTCATGCTGGGATCTTTGTCTGGAATTAATAAATGCAGTGTTTACTCTTGGTCTTTTCCTGGCTGGAAGAACAAGAAATGATTTTTGTTTTTTAAACTTTCAAGTGTCAGTATGTTAAATACTAGGAATTAAGATCTGGAGTTTGCCAATGAATCATGGAACACTACATCAGAAACTAATGATGTAATGTATGGTGATTAACATAACATAATAATAAAAAAAAGATCTGGGGTTTGCACTATTATCGGACAACGCAAGTAACTATTAGCCAGTGTATTATTTGAAAACTTTTTAACCACCTGTATTTACTCTGTTCATTTGTTTCCACCGAAGCCTCTTCAGTTTTAATGCAATTGTTGCTGAATTTTACCAAGGGATCCTTTCTTTGGACCTGAATGTGACTCAAAATGGGCTCTAAGAACTTGATACCTCTGAGCCAGTGTTGTCACCTGTCTCGTGTCCCCGAGCCAACCCCAGGTGTGGTGAATCTATTTTCAAGAAGTGTGGGCCTGGAATCTGCATTTTAAGCATGCCCTTGGTGTGACCAGATCCATGCAGGTGTTCGAGAACCACTGGCCGAGGACCTCACATGTGCCAGAGATGTTCCTAGAACAAGAGTCTCAAACTAACACATGATAAACACATGGCCTAACACCACTGCTGTGGTCAGTCACGTTTTCCTTTATTCTTTAGAATAGTGTCATTCAGGTAAACCATGTTATATTCAGGCAACTGAAACTTGCACTGGGTGGGTGGGGGGGCGGCAGAAAGAGGATTTTAGGAGGCGCTGGCTGCCTGAGCATGGGATGGGGGGCCCGAATCTGCTTTCCCTGGAGTCCCTCTGAGGTCCTCCGGGCCCCAGTGGGTGCCAATATCTCGCCACTCTGGGTGAGCCGCCTGTGTGTGTGTGTGTGTCACCCACGACATCTGGGGCTCAGCCAAGAAGCCACGATCTAGCTTAACACTGCGCAAACACTAAGCTGGCTCAGACTTCTCGAGGGATGGTAAAATTTCATCCTTTGGGTGTGACCCAAGGGATTTTTCAAGAGTGATTATAACCAAATAAGACTTTAGAATCCGATTCGTGAAGAAGAAATAAATCCACTGTACTTGAAACAAATATCCTCTGTAAAGTCTAGCAGTTCATCTTATGCATTTGTATACCTACATATGGATCACTTATAAGTGATATATATACACGGAGCCTAAAAATTAGTACCTTAGGAAATCCTGGTGGCAATCTTTTGAGATAAGTGTACTTTATTACCCCAGTTTGCAGGTGCGTGTCTCGAGCTCAGGGAAGCGAAGTGCCTTGCTGAGGCTCACCTGGCTGGTGAGTCACGGGGGGGGGGGGGGGGGGGGGGGGGCCGGGGGTTTTCCACTCCAGGGTCTGTGCGCGTAACCACTGGCTAGCGTACGCCCCGTCGGAGACCGTGCAATAACTAACGTGTGGGCTAACAAACGCCAGCAGAGATCAAGCATTAGAACCTGCAGTGCCTGCTCCGTGCTGGCCATGTGGGATTTCGTGTTTGTGCCAACTCTCGAGACGTGGCAAGTAAACAGAAAGATGAATCATGTAGCCCTCCCCAAGCAATGGTGGACCAACTGAAAACTGAAAACTGGTAACTGATGATGAATCTAATGAGGTTAAGGCTGCTCCTGAGTATCTGCAAATGAAAAGAACATGACAAGAGCAGAACACTACAAGAAGGTTGTGGGAAAGACCACGGTGACAACTCAAGGTAAACGCAGCTTGCCTTAAACCTGGACTTAACCACACGTCCAGGTTTCTCAGTCCACATCCTCACAGACGTGGGGTTCTTACAGAAGGACCTGGTTTTTGTTTGGCTTGCAAAGAGTTATCCTTCTCCATGAAATGCAAACAAGACTTGTTTGTGTTTTAGCTAATGCTTCCTCCTTCTTTAAAGACATAATAAGATATTGCCATACACATTAAATAAAATATCCGTGGCTATATAAACAAGACCATAATGAGTTCTGGGTTGACGTGGGGAGCACACCAATGGGCAACACAAATGCAAGTGTCTCCTAGGTTACTCACTTACCTCAGTTGATTTACATGGGCTGCAGGTCACATTTTATCCTGATGGCCCTTGCTCTCCTAAGGTACAGGTGCCAGAGACAGTAATGGATTGTGCCTCTACCTGTGGGCCTTGCCCCTCACTGTACCAGGTACCATTACCGTAAGAAGCAGCATCCTTCATTTCTCTCTCAGGAAGCTTGTTGAAAAGCAACCAGTAATATTTTCTAATACGTTGCGCTCTGTGCTGTACAACCTCTTGAGGGGATTTTCCTTGACACATTTGGATGAATTTATGAGCAGGCAAAGTATTTTCATATCTTGATGAAAAATAAAACTGTAAACAATGTTTCATTACCACCAAAAGGATATAAAACAATAAATGGGTGGGAAATAATTATCATTAGGCTTGTGAGAGACATTTGATGTCTTTTTAAAATAACCTTTTTCAGAAGCTGTAATTATAATACATGTTCCTTATAGACAACTCAGAAAATGCAGAAAAGTTTGTTTGTTTGTTTGTTTTTAAGAACGAGAGAGACAGAGAGAGAGGTGGGGGGAGGTGGGGGGGCAGAGAGAGAAGGAGACAGGGAATATTAAGCAGGCTCCACATCCAGTGCAGAGCCTGACGTGGGGCTCCAACTCACAACCCTGAGATCGTGACCTGAGCCAAAATCAAGAGTCGGACGCTTAACCAACTGAGCCACCCAGGCACCCTGGAAAATGTAGGAAAGTTTACAGAAGAAAACATTTCACCAAATAGATGGCCACATGGAAACATGCTGCTCACGTTTTCATGTATTTTTATTCCTAGGGGGACATTGCCTTTTTTAAAAAAATTCAATTAGCCAACAATTAGCCAACATATCATTAATCTCAGAGGTAGTGTTCAACTATTTATCAGTTGCATGTAACACCCAGAGCTCATCACATCACATGCTCTCCCTAATGCCCATCCCCCAGTTACCCCACCCCCCTACCCACCTCCCCTCCAGCAACCCTCAGTTTGTTTCCTGTAGTTAAGAGTCTCTCATGGTCTTCCTCTCTCTTTGATGACTTCCCATTCAGTTTCCCTTCCCTTCCCCTGTGATCCTCTGTGCTGTTTCCTATATTCCACGTATGAGTGAAATCATATGATAATTGTTTTTCCGATTGACTTATTTCACTCAGCATAATACCCTCTGGTTCCATCCATGTTGATGCAAATGGTAAATGTTTGATCTTTCTGATGACTGAGTAGTAGTCCATTTTTTTTTTAAAAAAGATTTAACTGCTCACTGTCTGAACGCTCTTCACATTTTTGAAAACTTCAGTTGCCAGATTTTGGCTCTCCTACCCACGTGCTCAGCTGGGTCGCAGAGCCATGATGCCGGCCAGCCTAATTGGACAAAACCTTTCCTTCCTTTGCATTGAGGCTGCACACGGAAGGTGCAGGGACACTAGGGACCACCAGCTAGAGCAGCATGGCATTTCCCGGAACATGAGGGACCAGTCTGCAGGGGACAGTTGTGCTGGAGCTCAGTGCTACCTGCTGTCACCATAGGGTCTGTGACCACAGCTGAGAATAAAGTCGATACAGGACAGAATAGCAGGAGAAAAGTAGGCATATTTATTTAATAGAACTTTCCACATCACAGGAACCCTCATAAGGAAATGAAGGCCCAAAGAAGCAGTTAGAGTTGAACAGTTATACATTGAACTGGACAAAGTAGTGAATTAAGAAAACCTGACAAGACAAAGGGGCGTGGGCTAGGGCAGTTAATGGTGGAAAAAGAACTAGGAAGAGAAGGGTTAGTTTAAGCAGGTCTCTCTCTCTCTCTTTTTTTTTTTTTTTGAAAGATTTTATTTATTTATTTGGCAGAGAGAGAGAGCACAAGTAGGCAGAGCGAGAGGGAGAAGCAGGCTCCCTGCTGAGCAAGGAGCCTGACATGGGGCTTGATCCCAAGACCCCGGGATCATGACCTGAGCCAAAGGCAGACACTTAACTGCCTGAGCCACTCAGGTGCCCTAAGCAGGTCTGTTTGTTCAGATTTTTCTTGGCCTTGACTCCTCATCCCTGGTAATAAGAATATTATTTTCCAGGTGCCTGGGTGACTCAGTCGGTTAAGCATCTGCCTTTGGCTCAGTCCTGATCCCAGCGTCTTGGGATCAAGTCCCACGTTCGTTCCCTGCTTGGCGGGGAGTCTGCTTCTCTCTATGCCCTTCCCCCTGCTCCTGCTCTCTCTCTCTCTCTCTCTCTCTCTCTCTCTCTCTCTCAAATAAATAAATAAAAAATCTTTTAAAAAAATGTTACTTTCTGCCTGGTATAGGGAGGATATTGGGATTTTTACGTCCTGCGTTCAGTGGTGGGGTCAAGGGTGCCCTTGTTGTACCTGCAGGATGTTTTAAGTGCCTTTGGCTCAAAATAATCTTTATGCCAAAGTGGCATATTTTGGGGTGCCATATTCTGCCACCCTTTGCCACTTTTGGCGGTTGGTGTTTAGGGACGGACTCACTGCGTGCCAGGATCTTGCTGTGCTTCTCAGTTCTGCCCCTCCCCCTTTGCCTCAGCGCATCCTGTTGTAACAGAATACTGTGGCCTGGGGGGCTTCCCCAGCAAACATTGATTTCTCACAGTTTGGGAGGCTGGGAAGTCCCAGATTTGATGTCTGGTGAGAGCCCACATCCTGGTTCATAGCTGGTGGTCTTCTTGCTGTGTCCTTACCTGGTGAAGGGGTGAGGGCGATCTCTGAGATCTCCCCTTAAGGGCGCTCATTCCATTCATGAGGACTCGGCCCTCATGACCTAATCACCTCCCCAAGGCCCACCTTCTAACACCATCACTTTGGGAATTAGGTTTCAACACAGGGATTTGGGGACACCTGAACACTCAGTCCATAGCACCCTGGTTCTGGCTATTTTCTAAACCTAATTCCAGGAGCCTTTCCAAAAATTTCCTGAGCTTCTCAGTAGCCTGTGAATAGATTTTTTTTCCTACCTAAATCAGCCTGGCAATTTCTATTGCTTGCAACCAGAAACCCTGATTGATACATTCCAGTTTTTTATATTGGCATACAGCTGAGTAGTTTGTTTTTAAACTAGAATATAGCAAGCATTTATTTTATCTGTTTGGTAATCCAACACCAGATCATATGCTTTGATCTTCTCTGTACCAGGTACTTTACGTTCAATAAATGGAGTGCCCCCCCCCCCCCATGAACGCTTTGGAAAAGTGAATTAATCATCCTCTAAAAAAAATTCCTCTAAAATCCTCCCCTACTTCTTTTAGGGCATCTGAGATTGATCCCCTTTTGATGATTTGAAGTATCTTTTCACAGATCTGAATATTTTTATCTGGTGGCACTTGGCTAGTGGCCACTTGTGGCTTTCTACTCTCCACTTTATGTATTATGCTGGTTTAGGGTTGTCAGATTTGGCAAATAAAAATATAGGCTACGCAGTGAAATTTGAATTTCAGATAAACAATCACGTTTCATATACATGTGTCTCGAATACTGCAGGGAACATTGTTTAGGCTATTTTACCTGGCAGGCCTACCCTGACTGTAACCTCCAGCCTCATGGCCTGTGGTCACTCCTTAGGGTGGAGTGTGCCCCTGAGGAGCCGCATGGGGATGCCTCCGCCATCCAGCAATACGCAGAACTCCTATAGTTTTGGGAACTCAGTCACACTTTCTTTCAAGTTGATGTGATCTGTGCAATCCATGGTAGAAATTCCTTCAAGTTTCTGGTACATGGATGCTATCCTTTCTGATTGCTAAGGCTGCTGATAGGGGGCTATTTTCCCATTTTTTAAATTCTTTTGGCCATTTTTATTGCAGCATGGAGAGACCCTATAGATTTGTGGTCATGGTGCCCTTGTACTTGGAAGTCCAAATTATTTAATACTTACATATTTCAAAAAAACATGATATACATATATAATACACACGACACACACAAATGCTGACTTTTCATTGAATCTGCAGGAATTTATATGGTAGGTGTTTCCCCCCTTTTATTATAAATCTGGAGGCTCCCACCTTGGATTTTAAGCAGCACGACTCTATCTGCCATGCCTCGGGTTGCAAATCCAGCTCCCAAGTCATCTAGTCTACCTGATTCCTTCACCCACACGTCCTCCCCTGCACTAAATAAGCATAAACACAAACACAACCCCAGTGACATTGTTTTTGCCAATCTTCCAACAGGTGCCAAAAATAAATGAAAGGGAAAAAAAAAAACCTAACGTCAATTTGGAAATGCTCAGTAATTTCCCTTGATTTACAAAATTAAGTAAAAGCCATGTTCTTTGGAAAGTTTGACACTAATTTTTGTTTTTTGTTTTTTTGACATATTCTGCCCTTCTAAGAGGAAAAAAATATGGCTCAAAGTAACTCTTACAGATGGAACACATTTTTTGTTTATTACAGAAAAAAATCAATAAACTTTCTCTTCTTCAGAAATTCATTCTTGTCATTTGAAAAACTTACAGATACTAAGCAGAAATTCCAAAGGCCTCCACGTTACTGGGTGACTCTCTGACCCTGAGGAGAACATTTCTTTTCTTTCTTTCTTGCAAGTGCTGCCTGAGGGCTTTCAAGGGAGATACTAGAAGGTTTGAAGAGCTATTTGTGTTTATTTCTGAGTACTCTGTTTGGGTGGAGAGGGAAAGAAATCAGTCAAGGGAGGATAAACCATTATTTTTGTCATTAAAAAGAAAAAAATATATGTATATATTCCCAGTAAAGCAAGTACAAGTGAAAAATTCTGAAGCTTTTTAAATATTCAAATGCAGGAAAGTTTAGTCACAGTTATTCTAGAACAAATCCGTAGGGTCAGCCATTTTTAAGATGTACATTGATAACAGGTTAAAGAGAAGAGTTAAGAGGTGAACATGGTCTGGCTTCGGCTCCCCCACCCCCCAGGGCACAGTAGGGGTTGAAGACCTGCTGCCAGCCTCCTAGTCAATATCCATGCTGGTTTCCTTACTAATAGAATGAGTTTGTTTGGGAAGAATGAAGGGAGGGAAATCGGAGGGGGAGACGAACCATGAGAGACTATGGACTCTGAAAAACAAACTGAGGGTTCTAGAGGGGAGGGGGTGGGGGGATGGGTTAGCCTGGTGATGGGTATTAAAGAGGGGACGTTCTGCATGGAGCACTGGGTGTTATACGCAAACAATGAATCATGGAACACTGCATCAGAAACTAATGATGTAATGTATGGTGATTAACATAACCTAATAAAAAAAGAATGAGTTTGTTTGGGGTAGCCATGTGTCCAGGAAAAAAAAAAAAAAAACTTTTCCAGACTCCCTTGCAGCTGGGGGTAAACAGACAAGAAAACTGTCAACAATAAGATGGCAGCAGAATTCCCTGGTGGGGGAGGGTCTTTCTTCCCAATGGAAAATGCAAACTCTGGAGAACGTTTCCCTTGTCCTTAGCCTTTCCCTCAATCCAAAGATATGAGGTGACAGGAGCAGCGAAGTGGACGCTAGAGCAAAAAGGAGCTGGGGTCCTTGTAGGTTGTTGAGCTGTGACACCAGCCCTGGCTGTCTTCCTGCAACCCCCTGTTTCTTCAAGCCACCTTTACTCAGGGGTTCTGGTCTCTTTAAATCTTGGATCTGCTCTGAGCCGGCCTGACTTTCCCTGCTGCCCACCACCAGCCGGAGAAAACGCCCTGCTTGTAAGGAGCTCCCGTGATGGGATGAGGTCCACGTGGACGCCTCTGTCCCTGCAGCCTAACTCAGTCGCTGGAGTGGCATTTTGTCGTGTTCACTGCTTCCGTCCACATTCAGGGGGTGGGGATGACATGAGGGCGAGGGCCATGGGGCGGGGAGTGTCGTTTTTTGAATTCTGCTTACTGCATCCGCTCAGGGAAAAAAACAAAAACACTGCTGGTTAGACTGTGGAACGATGTACTTTTTAAAATGATAGGTTGTATGACATACCCCCATTTCAGAGATATTAAAATGTGAAAAAATAGGCATTTTAATATCATTGAAATATATCCTTTCCAGTTTATGACCCATATTATTGATATGTGAATAATTCACAGTAAGGAAACCAAGGCTCAGAAAGTAACCTATCTAAAGATAAAAAGCTGATCAGGATTTGGCCCCAGCTATCAATGCTGAAGGCTTGTATTTCAGTTTCTATACCAGATTGCCAGGCTGCAAAACCAGATACTGGGCAGGATCTCTTGATATGAGAGTGGGTGGTGGGGGCAGGCTGTCCTTTCTCCTAGGTCTTGCCTTTCCCTCCTTCCTTGACACCTAGCGCCTCTCTCTCTGCAACAGGGGGCATTAGCACAGAAGCCCCTCCCCCACTAAAATTTCTGGGGACAAGAAAGCAGAGTCGAGTTTGCACGACATTCAGAGGCATGATCAACCTGGCCCCAAGCAGCCAGGGATGCTGCTCTACAGCCGAGTCCGTGGTCAGGTGGGATAATGGGTAGAAACACTGAGGAGAGCATATCCTGGTGCACCGCTCCTGGAGAATAATCTAGAAACACGTGGTAACATCCTGAAAATAGGTACTCATCTTACACAACAAGCCTCTAAGAATGAAATCTTGAAAAGAAAGAAAATGTCATCATTGTGGGTAAGATAAAGGAGAAAGAGACATGAATCACAGTGTTATTTATGGCATTAAAAAGCTTGGAACCAGTCGCTATGTGCTATCATAGAGTGAAGTAACTCATGCTGCAAATATTAAAATTATGCTGTAGAATATTGTCTGTAACAACGGGGAGATGTTTTAATATGTCGTTAAACTTAAAAATCCTGTTACAGAATAGCTTATGCAGTACGAGGCCATGCATGTATTAGAAGGCCAATCACACAGTTAGGGGGATAGCTCTGGAGCCTGGTTGCCTGTGTTTGAACTGATTTTTGCCACTTCCTAGAAGAGCAAGCTAATTGCGCAAATTACCTCATTGGGCAGTGGCATTCTTGCACCTGATGTCACGTAGTCAATTCTTTTCTGTTAATCCACATAGGTAATCACAGTCATAGTGACCTTTCACAACAACAGCTGATAATCTGATTCTTTATTATGTGCGAGGCACTTTTTTAAAAATATTTATTTATTTATGAGAGAGAGAGCTCATGCGCATGCATGTGTGCGAGTAGGGGAGGGGCAGAAGGAGAGAAGCCTTAAGCTGACTCCCTGCTGAGCGTGGAGCCTGATGCAGGGCTTGATCTCATGATCCATGAGGTCATGACCTGAGCTGAAACAAAGAGCCAGATGCTCAACTGACTGAGCCACCGAGGCGCCCCATGAGGTACTGTTCTTTATTATTATCATTTTTTAAAGGTTTCATTTATTTATTAGAGAGAGAGAGAGAGCATGAGAGGGGGAAGGGTCAGAGGGAGAAGCAGACTCCCCACGGAGCAGGGAGCCCGATGTGGGACTCGATCCCAGGACCCTGGGACCATGACCTGAGCCGAAGGCAGATGCTTAACCGACTGAGCCACCCAGGCGCCCGAGACACTGTTCTAAACACGTTATGGAACACTCTTGCTTTGCTTTCTGGTTCCCGTCTCAAATTGTGATTATATATCCATCTGTATGTTTGTCGCCACCCTAGCCTAGGAGTTTCATTTGGTAATGTTTGTCTTGCTCACCCTTTTTATGAACTCAGTGCTTAATATGTTTTGTATCTAATTGGCCTGTTGATGGATGGATGGATGGACGGACGGACGGATGGATGGATGGGCAGACGGGCAGATGAGTGCATGTTATAGCTCAAATGTAGTTTCTTCTATGTAGAAAAGGATTTATACCCCTATGTTTGTCCATTCAGGCTGCTATAATAAAAACGCCATAGATTTGGGAGGCTTAAACAACAAACGATGATTTCTCGCAGTTCTGGAGGCTGGGAAGTCCAAGATTGAGGTGCTGGCAGATTTGGTGTCTGATGAGAACCCACTTTGTGTTTCACAGCCACCCTCTCATCCGCTATGTCCTCGCAGCAAGCCTCTATCCTCGTAACCTTACCACCTCCCCAAACCCCACTTCCCGATACCATCACTTTGGGGGTTAAGATTCCAACACAGGACTTGGGGGGGAAACAAGTATTCAGTTTGTAAGAGCTCCCTTCCCATAAAAGCATGTGTGTATGACAAATTCATACCCAATGGCATTCCTTATATTTTTATGTGTACATCCATGCACACCTTCCATTGACTGTGATTTGTGATCTACTCGATGGCAGGGATCCTCTCTTGCTTAGCTCTGCTCCCGCTTTCCACTCTTAGCACAGTCCCTTACGGTAGTAAATGTTCAGCATATGTTTGCTGTGTTGGGACAGGAATCTGCTAGCTGACTGGGATAGCTAATTTGATAAACTAATTGTTGTTAATGAATGAAAAGAGCGTAATGTGTCATTTTTCCTAGTTAACATTTTTGCATTTATATTGGATTCCTCTGTCATTAGAAAAATCTCAGGGGAGGGGCACCTGGGTGGCTCAGTCGGTTAAGCGTCTGACTATTGATCTCAGCTCAGGTCTT
Source organism: Callorhinus ursinus (assembly GCF_003265705.2). Taxonomy (NCBI): domain Eukaryota; kingdom Metazoa; phylum Chordata; class Mammalia; order Carnivora; family Otariidae; genus Callorhinus; species Callorhinus ursinus. Next base: position 3,768,810 of record NW_027397115.1, read on the forward strand.
GATCTCAGGGTCATGAGTTCAAGCCCCACGCTGGGCTCCATGCTGGGTATGGAGCCTACTTAAAAAAAAGAAAAGAAAAATCTCGGGGGATTTGAATGATGGGAATGTGGGGTATTGAGATGGGTTACAGAATTTTTGAGATCGGCATCTTTGGTAGCCTTTACATCCTATGATGTAGGAAACGTCTGTCTAGGCGTGAAACTTGGCTTAAATATGCAAATGAGAAATAATGAAGGCTGCTGTTTGCTGAGCTTTTACTGTGTACCAGGCACCATGCTATGCGTTTCATAAGTGCACTAGCTCCCTTTGCTTAATCCTTACAATGCTCCCATACAAGCAGGGTCCTTATCCCCTTTTTTACTGAGGAGGGAATCAAGGCAGAGAAAATAGGTAATTCCACCAAGGTCACACTCAGCTCATAAGGGACACAGTTGGCATTTGAATCCAGTCTGTCTAATTCAACATCCTCTTACGTGGTCCCTGTGCTTACTGCCTCCCAACAGATTGTAGGGTTGTGCTGCCGTGTTCTCTGCTTATGTAGTCGAATGGCAACCCTGCACAGTTTGGGGAGGGAAGATAATACAAGGCTGATACAGAGCCGGCTGCACGCAAGCAGAGTGTTAATGCCTACCCAATGGGGGGACTTACTGGCAAAACGCCAATGGAACGAGGCACTGAAGCCGGCTGGGGGCCCAAGTGGAACATCACCAATACAGCAAAGGCAGGATGGGACAGAGTTAGAACGTTTGGGCTGATGGAAAAAATGGAAGGGATTTTTATTTTTATTTTTATTTTTTTTTCTGGATGGGTTGGAGTAAATGCAGGGACCCTTATTGCCCTCTCCCTCTGCAGACTGGCCCTCTGTTTAGATGACAGGGGTACTTGGAAGGTTAATTTTTCTACCTTCAACCTGATTATCAGCTTTAGACAATGCTTTTAAAAATAGAAGAGTGGGGCATTTCTTCTCCAGTTCTGTAAAGTAAATAATTAAAAGCATTAGGCAGTGTTTGTCCTTGGCATTCAAGGAAAGCTGTGAAGAGGGTGAGTCTGGAAATAAAGAATTTGTCTTAAACACTGAATATTTAAATGTTTAATTCTCTAAAGTGATGGATTTGTTTATTGACAGAATATTATACTACAGTTCTCTGTTGAACTTGCTGTCATTGTTGCATTCATAAGTTTATTTATTATTTGGAGCGGTTTGAAAATATGCTAAAATACCAACTAGCCACACAGGGAAGGCGTGGTGGTTTGAGACATATGTTGACAAATGTTTGCCCAAGGCAACGCCATTCTCAAAAGGAAGTTACACTTCAATTAAAAGCTATGCCTTTTATATCCCAACATTTGATTGTCTTTAATGTAAGTTTAGATAAAGGAGTTTGTTAATTATATTTCTGTCTCCCAATGTGGTCCTTTTCCATTTGCTTTTGTTATCATGGCTTTTTCCAATTTCACTTAAGTAATGAGGATATATCAAATATTCCAAGTTATTGTAGCAAACCCTTAATGATTACTCAAAACACCTTACTAATTAATACAACTATCTGACCTCAAAACTGTGTTTTGAGATTATGTGGATTGTTCAACCCCATTAGTGCTATTCATTTTGATTTCAGATTAAGTACAAAGGATAATTTTTTTGAAAAAAGAAAAAGAGTTTCACTTTTAGTAGAGTACTAAATATTTGACAAGTAAAACATAAAATAGCATAGTATCATAATGTAAAAAAACATGGGCATTTCAGATGTTTCTTTTATTTTTTATTTTTATTTATTTTTATTTATTTTTTAATTTTTTTATTGTTATGTTAATCCCCATACATTACATCATTAGGTCTTGATGTAGTGTTCCATGATTCATTGTTTGTGCATAACACCCAGTGCCAGATGTTTCTTTTAAAAACACATAGGACTTAAGAAATGAATATATGTGTTATGTAAAACACAAGAGAATATCTAAATTAATATACAGAAAAATACCAAAAATGCAAAATTCAAAAAATATCTTAATATAAATCATCTGTAAAGACATGTCTCAACTACAACCACTTTTACATATTTAAGTATACTTTTTCATATGTATATTTTATGTCTAGATACACATATATTTATATGATCAGATATGTTAATGGAGATCATACTATATATGCAGACATATAAATATTTTTATATATTTTATATTTATATATTCAGTTTTAGCTTATGCTAGTTCTCTCCTGTTTTTTGTTTTTTTTCCTAACCTTATAAGGTACCATGAGTAATTCTGTCAGTGATGATTCTCTGGTGGCAAGCAACAGAAACCTATTTTGACTAATGTAATCCAACAGTGAATTTATTTGAAGGGTTGTTGAATGCTCAAAGGGTTGAGGAACTATATTTAGAAAGGACAGGAATTTAGAAAGTTCCAGAAGGTGTTGATTGCAAAAACTGCTTGACCGTTTCATTCAGCTGCCCCTTCTGCAGTGAATGAACTCCAATGAATTTGAGTCTTTTTTGTCACTGATGAGAAAAATACCAGGGAAAGTGTGCCCCGTTGGCTAGTTTTAGGTGATGAGTCTTTCCTTTAGCTAGAAGTGGGAGGGTTCTGGAGACATATTCAGACAGACAGTATCCAAAAGAAAAATGATAGTCTCCTTTAAAGGAATCCAAAATCAGTCACCAATGGCCAATGATCTAATCAATTTTGCTTACATAAAATTTTCATTAAAAAACTCTAAAAGACTGGATTTAGGGAACTTCTGGGTTGGTGAACTCAAGGTGCTGGGAGGGTGGTGTGCCAAGAGAGGGCATGTAAGCTTTGCACACCTTCCCCCTGTACCTTGTCCTAGACATTGCTTCCATTTATCTGTTCCTGAGTTGTATCCTGCATAATAAACCTGTAATTGTAAAGTGAAAATAAAAATACCAGGAGTTGTTTCTGAAGGAAGATGGAGTGGATATGATGCTCAAACACCCCAAATATTTACCACCATTATTTTATAACTTGTTTGGGGGGGGTCATTTTGATATTTTCAGTGAGATTTTGAACTTCTTTAGGGTAGTGATTCTCAACCTGAGGTGGTTTTATGTCCTGGGGAACATTTGGCAATGTATGAAGACATTTTTGGCTGTCAAACTGGGGGCATGGCTACTGGCATCTAGTGAGTAGAGACCAAGGATGCTGCTGAACATCTTACCATGCTGTTGCCCACAGTGAAGAATTATCTGGTCTTAAATGTCAACAGTCTTGACATTGAGAAACCTTAATCTAAGTCAGAGTTTGTATTTTATTCCTCTTCAATCCCTGTATGTCCTAGGAGAGAATTAGGCATAGCAGGCCTTGGCCATAGGGGAGTTTAGAGACCACTTTCTGACACTTTCCATTCCCATCTTCACCTCCAAGGAAGAGAAATACACTGACAGACTTATCATCGTGTATATAATCAGGAATTCTTTTTTTTTTTATTCTTTATTTAAATTCCATGTAGTAAACATATAGTTTATTATTAGTTTCAGGGGTAGAATTTAGTGATTCATCAGTTGCTTATAACACTCAGTGTTCATTCCATCAAGTGCCCTCCTTAATGCCAATTATCCAATTACCCCATCCCCCCACATATGGTATTTGTCTTTCTATGACTGACTTATTTTGCTTAGCATAATACCCTCTAGTTCCATCGACATCATTGCGAATGGCAAGATGTCATTCTTTTGGATGGCTGAGTAATATTCCATTGTCTCTCACACACACATACACACACACACACACCCCACATCTTCTTTATCTGTTCATCTGTCGATGGACATCTGGATTCTTTCCATATTTTGGCTATTGTGGACATTGCTGCTATAAACATTGGGGTGCATGTGTCCCTTTCAATCACTATGTTTGTATCCTTTGGATAAATAACTAGTAGTGTGATTGCTGGGTCATAAGGTAGCTCTATTTTTATTTTTATTTTTTTTAGATTTTATTTATTTACTTAGAGAGAGAATGAGAGAGAGCACATGAGGGGTCAGAGGGAGAAACAGACTCCCCGCTGAGCAGGGAGCCCGATGTGGGACTTGATCCTGGGACTCTGGGATCATGACCTGAGCCGAAGGCAGTCGCTTAACCAACTGAACCACCCAGGCGCCCAAGGTAGCTCTATTTTTAACTTTTTGAAGAATCTCCATACTGTTTTCCAGAGTGGCTACACCAGTTTGCATTCCCACCAACAGTGTAAGAGGGTTACACTTTCTCCCCATCCTTGCCAACATCTTTTGTTTCCTGAGTTGTTAATTTTAGCCATTCTGACCAATGTAAGGTGGGATCTCATTGTGGTTTTGATTTGTGTTTCCCTGATGCCGAGGGATGTTGAGCATTTTTTCATGTGTCTGTTGGCCATTTGTATCTTTTTTTGGAGAAATGTCTGTTCATGTCTTCTGCCCATTTCTTGACTGGATTTTTTGTTTATTTGTTTTATTGGGTGTTGAGTTTGATACGTTCTTTAGAGATTTTTGATACTGGACCTTTATCTGATAAGACATTTGCAGATATCTTCTCCTATTCTGTGGGTTGTCTTTTAGTTTTGTTGACTTTCCTTTGCTGTGCAAAAGCTTTTTACCTTGATAAAGTCCCAGTAGTTCATTTTTGCTTTTGTTTCTCTTGCTGGAATTCTCGACTGAAATGAAAATTGCACTCATCAGAAAATGGAGAGATAAATACTGACCAAAGTAATCCAAAGTTTTTCTGAATATGGTGGGTACAGGTTAGCTCCTGAATGATCAGAGCGGAGAGCAAAGGGGTAGGTAGGGAAGGAATGGAATTCCACTTGTGTAGGATAGACAGTGACCAGAGATGTGGCAGGGGGCATGGTTATAGAATGAATCAGGGTGGTATGGGCAAGGTGTATATTGGCGGAGCATTGAGAGGAAGCTCTAAGTAAGGCAGAGGGTGAAATTCTAGCAACTTCAGGAGTCAGAAGGTGGCATAAGTGAGTACAACTGTGTGGGGGTTTGACAATGAGCAGTGACAGCTAGGGGACTGCTTGCCCTGTCTACACCTCTTAGCAGCTGTTTTGTTGTAGGAATATGAACTCAATGTTTCTAGATCTTCTCTGTTTTCAAGGGAAGCTGGAAATTTGGATTTCATTTCATACGAGTCTGGAACTCATAAAAGTCGGCCTTTAGGCCATTAGTTCTCAGATATGAGCACACATCAGAATCACCTATAGGGCTTGTTAAAGAACAGAATTCCAGATCACATCCCCAGAGTTTCTGATTCTGTAGGTCTGGGATGAGTCTCAGAATTTTTATTTCCAGTGAGTTTCCCAGATGATGCCGATGCTGCCAGTTTAGGGACAGCATTTGAGAGTCACTGAGTTAGATTAAAACAACACAAACCAAACAAAAAAGTAAGCAAAGATTGTTACTGAAATCATTCGGAAACTCCCTTGGAAGTTAGAAGTAGCTATTTATTTATTTATTTATATTTATTTGAGAAAGCACGTGGTGGGGTGAGGATTTGGGGGCATGGCAGAGGGAGAGAGAGAATCCAAAGCAGTCTCCATGCTCAGCGAGGAGCCAACACGGGGCTCGATCTCACAACCCTGGGATCATGACCTGAACTGAAACCATGAGTTGGACACTTAACAGACTGAGCCACCCACATGCCTCCAGAAGTAGCTATTTTTAATTATAATTTTAAGACATGCCTTTAATTTTCTTTTCTCCCCGACACAAAAGGTCATTTGGTTCAGATGAAGAAAAACGGACCCAAGGAGATTGAGTTGTCCAAGATCCCGTAGCTACTTTGTGGCCAAACTCAGAGTAGTTCCCCCCTTTTACAACATCATGCTGCCTCCACTGATTGGGCGATGAGGAGCCATTCTAGGGCATGTGACAGAAAGCATCCCAGGAGGATAGTCATGTTATAGGAACCCCGCAGATGTTTAGAGAGTAAAGGCAGCGGTTTAGGTGCTTCCTGCTACAGCTAAGCTTTCGATGGAAATGGGATTAGTACCCTGGCTCTGAGATGCGGTTTTCCCCTTGTGGGCAAAAATGGCATCCTTGGGCTTCTGGGGACATGCTCAGCTCCCTTCTCATAAACACCGAGAAGACAGCAGAGATTGAATGTCCTGCATTTGAACAGAGGTTGCAGCTGAGAACAGGGGACCTTAGAGAGATTGATTCCAAAGTAGTTCACCTTTCACCAAGGTGAGTATTAAAGGAAAAAACAAAACGAGGATTTGTCCTTGAGAGCCACCCTTTAATAAGGCAGACCATCTGGTTCCCTGATTTAAAAGATCTTTCCTCAGGGCTCTTGGGAAAGCATGTCTCTCACTTGCTTTGCTTTGGCTTCCCATGGTTTAGGGGCCGCCCAGTAGAGAATTATCCAATACCACCTTCCACACTCCCTCAGACACTTGACAGCACTTCTCTGCTCTGTGAATTAATACTGAGAGCAGAATCCTTATTGCTACAAGCCCCAGCAGCAAATTCATGGTTTCTGCCTCAGTGTGTTGCGGCCCGAAAAGTCATTGTCCATCTGACGACAAATTCTCCTCCCGCCTCCCTCTTTCCCCTTTCCTCCCCACCTCTTTCCCTCCCTTTCTCACCCCCCCTGCCCCCGCCTTCCTTCCTTCTTTCCTGTACACATTCAGCAAGCTTTCCTGACCAATGGGTGCTGCGGGTGGAAAGAGGGATGTGTAAGGCAGACTCCCTAGCCTCAAAGAGCTCTTGGTCTGTTAAAGAACTTTACACTTGATCCTGAATACTTAACATGCAAGGCAGAAGTGCGAGCATTAAACAGAATCCAACGTCTTTTATACCATATGACCTTCATATTTTATAGAGTATGTTTTTGTTGTTATTTCAACCTATAGTTATTGAGCTCTAGTTTATTGCGTGCTTGAGATGCCAAAGTGAACAGGACCGAAAAAAACTCCTGTTGGGAGTGGGTGAGAAAATAAGTAAAGAAATAAATGAGCAAGACTTGCAGACCCAGAGAAGTGGTATAAGAGAATAGATACCTATAGGAAGGGTGGCTGGGTAGAGGCTCTTTGGATATGGTGAGCTTGGACTTGGGTGAGTAATTGATAGTGGGCTGGGACCTGAAGACCAGGCATGTCAGGACCTTGCTATCCAGGCAGTGGAAACAGCAAATGTGCAGTTCCCCGAGGCAGACATGCTGGCGAGCTGAAGGAGCTGAGAGAAATCCCATATGTGTGGAGCATCATGAACTTCAGGGGAAGAGCATGTGATGAGCGGGGAGACTGACAAAAGCAGAGACCAGATTGGTGGGTCTTATGACCTTGGAAAAGGGCTTAGATTTTATTCTTAGTGTGAGGAGAAAGAGCCATTGGAGAATTTTGAGCCACAGAGGTGACTCTAGCCAAATATATTAACAAGGTTCAGGTGTCCTGGGAACTTCCAGATACGATTTCACCAACATAACCTACATATGTGTTCAATTATACCAGTTGAATCAACTGTCTTTTTATATAAACAGAGGATGACCACTGACCCCCTACTTGAGGTCAAACCTACTCTGATTTCGTTCTTCCTAAGAAAGACAATGGAATATTTATCCCAGAGAAAATTTTAAGGAAATAGATTTGGGCCATTGGCAGTTTTATCGGAAGGTTGGCTTTCAGACTGTGTGATTTCTGTAGGCATCAGATGGCCATGATAATTTTCCAGTGAAAAGAGAAAAATTGAGTTTGCCTTGCATTACTCACCTTATTGATCAGCAGGCCTTCCCCATGCCTTCCTTAAGCCCCAGCTCTCCTAGCTTCTGTAGGTATGACCTATGCTTTCCCTGCAGTATTATTAGAGCAAAGTCCTTAAAATTCCCCTTTCCTGTGTCCATCAGTTAGCTGTTTGATATTGGGTATCAGTGGGCATACTGTCCCTTATCCTAACACTACTTCACTACTTAGTTTGAATTATTTGGTTTTGCAGACCAGGAAAGGATTGGAGCATGAAGACAAGGTCTGGGGATAAAACAAGTTACATCTTGTCTTGTCATATTCCCATAGCAAGCAGGAAACTAAGCTAGTCAAAACCTTCCCAATAAATGTTAAATGTATTTCCCCTTTGTGGCCAACTGCTCTTTATTGGTCTCTTTTATTTTTGCACCACAGGCAAAAAAAAAAAAAAAAAAAAGAGAGAGAAAAAAAGGAAGCAAAAAGAGAGCGCGAGCTTGGTGATTTCATTTTATGGGCCGGTATTTTTAAGGCATATCTTCGTGACCTTGAGAGATAGTCTATGCAGTGGCGCAGGAGTCTGGTTTGTTTCCCAAAGCGCCCTGAGGGGTTTTTGCTGTCTAAATTCCAAATCTTGCCTAACTGTGAGCTTCGACTTAAATCCTTATGCAAAATAACTGCTGAATGAAAATGATATTTGCACCAAGTCCTCTCTAAATGCAAGCAAAATACAGCCTATAGAATTATGAAGGAAGTGTTGATTAAGAAGTGACAGGAGAGATTTGTGATAATGAAGGAAGGAACCACAGTTGTTTGGAGACCTGCCAGGTTCTTGCAATTAATTATGCTCAGAAGTCAGCAGGATGCCTTGCTGTGGCTTGCAGACTGAGTGGGCATTTTGCTTCCCGGATTGGCTGGGACTTGGTTTGGTGTTTGAATTTAGGAATTTTCCCCCACCTGCTTTACCCAAGCTTTCTAAAGCAACCATAGTTTCATATGGAGAGCGAGGGTCACTTTTCTTCCTGTCCATGGAGTGAAATAAGAAGGAGAAAATGTATCAAGAGAACAGTGGCCTCATTTGGAGGCTTCCTCCTATGTCATCATGACTCAGGTGTAAAGTGTGAACATGGGTTGGGAATGTGAAGGGAGTCGTTTTCGAATGCATGGAAAGGCTCACAGTATGCAGTAAACACATCAGTATGCATATGATGTATCAGCGCCAGGCTGGCCTGGGCCGAGCCTGTAATTAAATCCCCGAACTGTTTAGATGAACTATTTGGCCATGATTACAAACAAAAATAATAAGAGGAGTTTGTGCTAAAATCACTGGGTGAGTTTGTTAGGGAAGAGAATATTTCTACAATATCAATGTATCACCCCACAGCTTACTTTTACAAAGGGACAAAAGATCATTTAAAGCAAGAGAGTCTCCCAGAAACTACCCCCCACCCCACCCCTTGGGATCAAAGTTAACATTACCAACAGGGTGTCTTGAGAAAGACGCATGATCACTTATATAGCAGGTGTGTGTAACGGGAATCTAATCACGACGAAGTAATCAGACAAAAGTAGAGGGGTATTCTACAAAACAGCTCTCCTGTCCCCTTCAAAAACGCTCAGTGCCATGCAAGTCCAAATTGAGCACACTAAAGAGACAAGATGATTAAATGCAGGGCATGACCCTGGCTTAGATCCTGGGTCAGAAAAGAAAAAAAAAAAAGGTCAAAGTATGTTATTGGGACAACTGGTGACCCTTGAATATGGAGTTATCTATTAGATGTTAGATATTAGGTAATATATCAATCTTAATTTCCTGAATTCAGTTATTGAATTGGGGTTATGTCAAATATCCTTATCCTCAGGAGATAGAAACTGATGGATTGAGGATGAACGAACCGTTCAGCAGAATAATAATAGTAGTATGTGTAGCTCTCACATGTGCATCCTATACATATCCGCACACACCTACACAGAGCGAGCACATGGGACAACAGTAAGGGTTTCGGTGAGCAGTATACAAGATTCTATTTTAGAAGACAGAGGAGTAGTTCGGCAATTTTCCTGTAGGTTTGCACTGTTTCAAAATGAGAAGTTAAAAAAGCAGCAAAGAAAGAAGAGACTGGAGAAAAAGAGGAGAAGAGAGGTTTGGAGACATTTGAGGCCCATACGGAGACTCCTGTGGGGATGCTGCAGCCCCCCTCCTCCCAGGTGTCCTCAGAGACCCTCTCCTGGGCTAGATGACAGACCCCATTAACTGTTTGTTATGTTCACATCACCTCTAGTTGCCTTCAAATCCATTGAGACAAAACAGCGGATAGAAGGAAGGGCATGCTTACCCTTTCACTTACGAGTTTGGAAGGTATGTGTGTAGAGCAACAGAGCGAGTTCCTTCTTTAGTTGGGCTGTTCCCTCAGTGTACATTCTATCACAATGGACTTGCAGGACCTTCTAAGAAATTTGGGTTCCCCTGGAAATATCCCATCGGCCACCCTTTCCCTAAGATAGTTGTCTGTTCAATGTTGCAGGGCCCAACTAACTAACCGATTAACCAACCAACCCAGGGCTTTTTTCTTTTCATGATGGAAAAAGCTCATCTTTCTACCATCCTAAACTGGCCTTTGATTTGTGAGAGGAATGTTCTTCTTGCTCCCACCCTTCAAAAAAAAAAAAAAAAAAGATTCAGGAAATAATGAAGAAGCACAAAATTCATATCTTTAAAAATCTTCAACTTACCATAGTGATTTGATGATAGTTTTGCTGGAAAGCTGGAGGCAGAAGAGAAAGCCGTTGTGGAGGAGATATCTACAAGCGTTTTCCGGAGCTAGGGATTTTCGAAAGTCTGGGAAGGAGGGAAAAGGAATTAATTAGTTAAATTTTATTAAATGCAGTTCCTGTTTAGCCATTATATTTTTCATTTGCTTATGTTGCTTTGAAGATCTCCGTTCCTTAAGGCCATTTAAAAAATGTTTCAGCTGCATCATTATGCTCAAAGGAGCCACTCCCATATCTCTCTTTAATAGCCTCTGGTTTATAAATGGGTGTCTAGTAACCACTAGACTGTACCCTACAACTAACTGGAATTTGCTTCTTTAGAAGTAGAGGGTAGAGTGTAGCTCTGGAGTGAGGCAAGTTTTTGGGAGACCGACTAACATAAACTCCCATGAGGCAGCTTACGTGTCTTCTCAAAGTGTGATCCTTGGACCTGTGTTAGTCCCTAACCAGTTCCTACCTATCTACAAGTGAAGGATAGGAACTCAAAGTGTTTAGAAACTTTCATAGCAATTTGTTAAAATAATTGTATTTTTTAAAATTACTAATAAAAAAATTGGAGTCTTGTATTTTGTTTTTATCCTTTTTTAAAAAAGTTTTTATTTTATTTTTTTAAATGCTTAAATTTTTTATTATTTTTTGGTTTAGAGGTGTACTTAGGCTGAGCTAGAAAAACACTCTGTGATATCAGGGCTAACTTATTTTATTTTATTTTGTTTTGTTTTATTTTATTTTGTTTTGTTTTATGTTATGTTAGTCACCATACAATACATCACCAGTTTTCGATGCAGTGATCCACGATTCATTGTTTCCGTACCACCCCCAGTGCTCCACGCAGAACATGCCCTCCTTAATACCCATCACCGGGCTAACCCACCCCCCACCCCCTCCCCTCTAACACCCTCAGTTTGTTTCTCGGAGTCCATCGTCTCTCATGGTTCATCTCTTCTTCTGATTCCCCGCCCCCCACTCATTTTTCCCTTCCTTCTCCTAATGTCCTCCACGCTATTCCTTATGTTCCACAAATAAGTGAAACCATATGATAATTGACTTTCTGAGATTGTTAAAAAGTTTTAAATTTAAATTCCAGTTAGCCAACATACAGTGTAATTAGGTTCATGTGTACAATACAGTGACTCAACACTTCTGTACAACACCCAGTGCTGCTCACAAGTGCCCTCCTTCATCCCCCCCCCCTTGTTCCCCCCTCCCCCCCCCCCACCTCCTCTCTGGTGACCATCTGTTTGTTCTCTATAGTTAAAAGTCTGTTTCTTGGTTTGCTTCTCTCTCTCTCTTTTCCCCTTTCCTTTTTTTTTTTGTTGGTCATTGTAAGGATTTATTAATCCCCTTTCCTTTTAGAACCTACTAGAGCCTACTGATACAATGGTTAGGAAACCACTGCTCTACTCTGCAACCTTTAGAGACAGGAGACAGTCCTCACTCCCCATTGAGAGAACTGGGGCATTTAAGACTCTGATGATTGTGTGATTCTTTTTGCTACAGCAGCCTCTCCCCTGGTCTCCTGCCTCTTGTCTCAACCCGCTTGTTTACCTTCCTCACAGATGTTGCACAAATGTGACCACTTTCATCTCCTGCATATAGCACACCCCTGCCTCCTAGTGCACTGAAGGTGAATTCCAAAGTCCTCACCTAGGCCCACAAGGTGACCAGTCCTCTCAACCCCTGCTACCCCTTCTCCCTGCCCACCCTCTCCTCTCCCAGTGCTGCTCAGCCTTACTGAAACACTTACCATTCTCCTTTTTTCTTAAAATCTCAACTCAGATGTCCCCTTGTTTAGCTAGACATTTTCCTACCCCTCATGTATCCTGTCCAGTCCTGCTCACTCTAGGTCCTCAGTGTCTAGGCGATTTGTGTGCCCCACTGGATTGCAAGACCTAGAAGAGCAGAGCCTGCAACCAAGTTACTGCCACATCCCCAGCATTATTTAGTACAGGACTGAGTGCAGAGCAAGTGCTCAGGGAATACTGAGTGAGTGAATGGAAGGACAAATGGATGATGGATGGGTAGATGAAAGCACCATTTTCAGTGTGTATCTAATGTTTGCATCTTCACATAGTGACTTCCCAGAATTGTAGCCTAAAGTTCTTTGAAAATCTCTTTCCTTTACATTTGTCTCCCCTGTACCCCCACCCCTCACTGTGTTTTTTTTTTCATCGTTACCTGATATTTTATTTTTATTGTATTTTACAAATAAGTATTGATTTTTGATGAATGGGGGATGGGAAGGAATCTGTCTCTTTACCATGGATCTTTTGTGAAGTAATTTGGGAATGCAAGGCTTGGCCTATGTAAAATGTTTTGAAAATTCTATCTTCATCTCTCGATTCTGCTTGTTTCTGGAAATACCCATTGTGTTCTCTCTTCCCTGTAGACTTGTCATCTCAACTTCCCAGTTCCCAAAGCAGAACACAGCTTTGACTGATCCACACATTGAGTCACAGTGTGGCTTCCACAGCTGAGTGACTTTGAGAAGGGTACTTATCACCTTGAACTTCACTTTTCTCTGCAATATGGAGGTAATACCAATGCCTAATTCAGAGAATTGTTTCAAGGATCAGGTGAGATAATGTGTGTCTAATATTTAGCACACAATGTATGCTCAATAATTATTAGCTGTCATTTCTATTCAGAATCAAGTTGACTTCTTTTTCAATGACTTCTACACGTAAAAATAAATCAGTTAATGTGACTTATCAAATACTTATTTCTGGTAGGTTTGCCCTTCTCCCCTCCACTGCCATGTACCACCTCACAGGTAGTACACTGCCCAACTCCGAAGGGTATTGTTCACAAAGATGATGATATATATACACAGTCAAGGTGGAGGTGATACCTAGCACCTAGGTCCTCATTCTCTGTTAATCAATTAATAATACTGATCTTTAAATAAAAGGAAAAACATGCGGTGGGATCAGAAACAAATACTTCAATGGGTTTTTAGATGGATTTTCTTTATCATTATTAAAAGAGGAAATGAAATTATGAATAGGGAAGTAAGTGGTTTAAACACTTTCATATTATTTCAAATACTAGGTGTCATCATTATGATTACTCAATTAAGAACATTTATCCAATTAAGGTAGCTTGATAGGTTCTGGAATCTAATTTTAAGTCACGTTGCGAATAGAAAGCACTTACTGAATGATTTGGATGGTTAAATGTTAGGAGAATGAGTAAGTGGTTCCTTGATCCACACTTCTCTCCCATTATTCTGCCTTGGGTTTCTAGGCTAATCTATTAGAGCTATCAAAGACAAAAATTCATTGGGACAAAACTGGATGGGAAAGGGGTAAAATGATAACATGCCAAGGAAGTCAGTATCTGCTTATTTATCAGCTAACAGGGAGGACCATTAATCTCCTGTGCATGACCATGAAATGGGATAAATAACCAAATGACAATTTTATGAAGTTAAGCCTGAATCACATTCATCCTGTATCTTCTAGACATGCCCTAGATGTTTTGCAGTCAAATTACTGTTTTAGTCCACTTCAGGGGCGATGATTAGCATATTTATTGGCTAATGATGAGCTATCAAATTATCAACCACTGGTCAGAAACATGTTACTTGCCAGGTCCGTGGTGAATAACCTAGAGCCAAACAGATGGCTCTGGGCTCTATAATGCCAAAAGACTTGTTGGAAGGCTCTGACTTTACCCCTGACCCAGAACAGCTGGACATAAGGATTTAAGGAGGAAAAACAACCTTAGAACAGGAAAATCATTTTGCATAACCAAATGCAAAATGCAACTTCTTGTTTGGGAGGATTAGGGAAAAAGCAAAATCACTGGAGAGAGAGAAAGAGCAAGAGAGAGAGAGGAAGTGGGGGAAGAGAGAGAGAGGAAGAGAAAGAGGTACAGAAGGAGAGAAAGAGAGAGCTAGAGAGAGAGAGGAAGAGAGAGAGCACACTTTGAGTATTCAGTTTCACATTGGAGCTTTTCTTTAAGACCCTTTGAAATAATGATACAAAGACTTTGGCTGTGCAAAACCATGTGAATTGAGAAAGAAGCAGGAAATGGATACCACCTTACACCAGTTAGAATGGCAAAAATGGACAGGGAAAGAAACGACAAATTGTCGGAGAGGTTGTGGAGAAAGGGGAACCCTCTTACACTGTTGGTGGGAATGTGAGTTGGTACAGCCACTTTGGAAAACAGTGTGGAGGTGCCTCAAAAAATTAAAAATAGAGCTACCCTATGACCCAGCAATTGCACTCCTGGGTATTTATCCCAAAGACACAGATGTAGTGAAAAGAAGGGCCATGTGCAGCCCAGTGTTCATAGCAGCAATGTCCGCAATGGCCAAACTGTGGGAAGAGCAGAGATGCCCTTCAACAGACGAATGGATAAAGAAGATGTGGTCCATATACACAATGGAAGATTACTCAGCCATCAGAAAGGATGAATACCCAACTTTTACATCAACATGGATGGGACTGGAGGAGATGATGCTAAGTGAAATAAGTCAAGCAGAGAAAGTCAATTATCATATGGTTTCACTTATTTGTGGAACATTAGGAATAGCGTGGAGGACATTAGGAGAAGGAAGGGAAAAATGAAGCGGGGAGGGGATCGGAGGGAGAGATGAACCATGAGAGACGAAAGACTCTGAGAAACAAACTGAGGGTTCTAGAGGGGAGGGGGGAGGGGGGATGGGTCAGCCCGGTGATGGGTATTAAGGAGGGCACGTACTGCATGGAGCACTGGGTGTTATACGAAAACAATGGATCGTGGTTCACCACATCAAAAACTAATGATGCATTGTATGGTGACTAACATAACATAATAAAATTAAAAAAAAAAAAAAGCAGGAAACACTGAAGGAAGTAGGGATGTTGAACCTGGTTTAGCAAAGACCTTGAGGAGGCAAGCCAGCAGAACTGTGATATCTGCAGGGTGGTCCCGTAGAGAAGGTGGTCAGCCAGATTCTGCCTGGTGTCAGAAAGAAGCTCCAGGACCACTGGGTAAAAAATTGCAGAAAGGCAGATTGGAACACCAGCTGAGGAATTCCCCCTTCTTTCTCTTTCTGTCAGAATCATCTGAAATGAAATTAGATTGCTCTGCAGGAACAAGGGGATGCTTGCAGATGGAGAGACATTTAAGCAAAGCCTAGATGGTCCATAATTAATACGTTAATCCTGACCTCCTGAAATGTGATTCTAAGATACATCAGACTCTGCTTCTGGATGCCCTTGTCCTTGTGAAATAGTTTTTGTTGATAAATCTCTCATATTTTCCCAGCTTTATTTCAAATCATTAGGCTATTCAAATCATTCATTTCAATGATTTCCCCACCAAGCTTTATAATTTATGTAAACTTTTGCCATTGAAAGCTGTATTGCTTGTCCTCTTGCTTCGTTTGCTTATACTCAAAACAATTTGTGCTAATTTTTCCGTTATCATTAAATACAGACTGCTACCTTCTAGTGCCAGACAAGAGCAACACTTAGGTCTTCTGTTAATCTGCCACGTATTTACTTACTGCTGCAACATATAAATATATTTGGGGGGGTCCAAACAGACCTTGGGGCAAAGAACTTTCTTTATATGAGCCTATTTACTAGAAATGAGTTTGATAAGTGTCTCCACACCAGTGTCCTAGAAGGTAAAATATAAGATGAAGTTGACTAGATAATATGCTAATTCATCAAGTTAATGCATGTGCATCCGACTCCAAATATATTTCATAATACAGCAGCAGGGCACAGTCATATAAATATCTACAGATCAATGTGTGAGAAACATCACATTTCAATGCAAAAAGTTTATCTTTTTAAAAAGCTTTTTGTATCTCTAATGTTAAGAGCTGTATTTGGTGTTTGTTTGCTTTCTCAGTGCTCTGGCGTCTTTGAGGAACTCTTGGCTCTTCTGTTATTTTTGATGAAAAGTATTGCTCGGCCACGGGTTATAACTTCCAAACTGAAAACAGGTCACCCTGTAATTTAAAGGGAACAAACAAAAAAGTTAATACAATACAGCGCTGGAGGAAAATGTCTCAGACCTTAATGGCCATCAATTGATGGGCCTGATGGCTGTTTTCTGAAGTGGTACCTAGGGGTCTGAGCTAGACCTGCTGCAATCATTTTAGAACTCTAATCTAATAAGAAAATCGGGAAGTTGAGGGGTGGTGTGAAGGGGAAACAGTGGGGGTGGCAGGTCTTGGGATTTGAGATTTTGGTACCTTTTCCCTTTTAAGTAGAAAATATTAAAGCACTATGAAATCCTCCCACAGTCCAGATGGAGAGAGGAAAGTCTTTTTTTTTTGGAAAGTCATCTTACAATGCATTTTCAGCCTGGGGCACCTGGGTGGCTCAGTCGGTTAAGTGGACTCTTGATTTCAGCTCAGGTTATGATTTCTGTGCTCAGGTTGGAGTCTGCTTGTCCCTCTCGCTCTGCTCCTCCTCCCCCTGCTTGCACAGGCTCACTCTCTCTCAAATAAATAAGTGAAATTTAAAAAAAATGCATTTTCAACCTATGACATTTCCTAAAATGTCAAAATTCTCAATATTTATAATATTTATACTCTGAATATTAAACCATGAGCATTACTGTGTTGGTCTGATTTGTGGATTTACTCAGAAAGGAGTAGGCTATATTTCAAGCTCAGAATGACTTTCAGACATCAGAACCCATGTGGGCCTGCCCACATGGGGGGCAGGGTTTAGCATGGGGGGGTTTGTTTCCTTTTGACTTTTTCCTTTCTTTGGGGGAATTATTATGAGCTTATTTATTTTTGTTTCTTTTTTTGATTTTATTTATTTATTTATTTGAGAAAGAGAGACAGAAATAGCAAGAGAGCATGAGTGGGGAGGTGAGGGAGAAGCAGGTTCCCTGCTGAGCAAGGAGCCCAATGCAGGGCTCGATCCCAGGACCCTAGAATCGTGACCAAGGCTGAAGGCAGTGGCTTAACAACTGAGCCACCCACGAGCCCCATGAGCTTATTTTCTGAGTAATTTTGAAAGTTCAGAGAATAATATATAACAACTGTGTTTTGTGTGTGCTGTTGTGGATTGCGACATTATGCTATATAGTTCTCTGATGTTTGTTAATGTTGAGATGTATTGATTTATGTTATTCATTTTAATAGCTTCATAATGCCCCATTATGTGAGTATACCATGATTTATGTATCTTGATCACTACAGATGGGCATGTAGGTTATTTCTAGTTTTTGGCAATTACAAAAAATAATTCTCCAATCAGACTTCCCATCTAGAATATATATTTCAGAAGGGAATTGTGGTGTCCAAGCATATGTGCTTGTAAATTGTCCTCCAAATGTCCCAACGTTAGTTGATTGGAATACCTCTTTCTCCACACACAAGTACCTGGAGTTCACTTTCTCTCACCTTTAACTGGAGGTAGATGAGTTTGAAATCACTGATTTTCTCTCCAGGTGTAATGCTCTATGACAAAATGCCTCACTTGGGATCAATGCCCTCCCTTCCTCTTCCCTGCTCCTCCCTCCCTTCCCCTTTCCTTCTCTACTCCTGTTCTCTTCCCTCCTTTTCCTTTTTTCTCCCCTTCCCCTTCCTTCCTTTCCCTCATCCCCTTCTCCTTTCCCCTCCTGTTTTCATTTTGTCTACATTCCCATCCATACCCATGGCTTCAGTTGCCAACTACATGCTGAAGACAACCAGAATTCAAGAAAACATAGTATTTTAATGAGAAGGTGGTCAACTCTGGATTGCGAGCAATGGACCGCAGAGACAGCAGTGTCTCCCCTAGTTGACTAGTACTGTGTCTGTCCCATAGTAGGTGGTCAGTAACATAGTTTGAAAGAAATGAATCTTAATTAAACATAGAATTAAGAGCTATATTGCAAGATTCTATAACTTTCCCATCTTATGAAAGAGAACCATCAAAAGTGGCTATTAGGTCAAAATATACAAGGTACAGAGATCTTGCCTCTTTTTTTTTTTTCAGGGCCCCCTTTGCTAGATATTTCTTTGTAATGTTTTAAACCAAACCGCTTAGTAGAAGATGCCCCACATTTTTGTTCTCTGCTTAAAATGGATTGTTTAGTTATTTTGTTTTTTTTTTTTTATGAATAGATATTTTCCCCCAACTTTGAAGAATTCTGAAAATGACTAGAATTTAAATTTGAGTGGATCTGACCCATGGTGACATCCCAAACACAACGATCACTATTCTGCAGCTCTGGAAGAAACAGGTTCTGTCTGGCTTCACTCTATAGCGCACTTGAAAATTTGAATGTGCAGTTGACCAGAGATCGGTGGGTTGGTTCATTCCTTTTCCTAGGAGAGTAAAACACTCAACATGTCTCTAGTGGAATTGGATTACTAGAAACTTATTCTTAAGTCCTCCAGACAAGAATAATTTTGATTTCATCACCGTTTTCTCATTTTTCCCCTATTTAACAACTTTTTTTTTTTTAAATCAAACTGGAAAAGAAAAGACAATGTGGATCAAACTTTCACAGCTTAGCTCAATGCCTGATATATGCTACCAGCCCTTTATGAGTACCTTTGATGGTAACAAAGGATAGTACTAATTTTTAATGGAAAATAGTGGAAAGAAGGCTGCTGGTTTTTCCCTCTTAGGTTTAGAGGTAAAATGATTATAGTGGATACATGTGTTTTCTTCTTTGTTTTGGTTTTGTTTATTTTAAGTAATTGATTTATGTGTGTATTTGTTATTTTTTTTGCTGCCTAACCTCCAGCCACCCTTTTCCTGTAGACCAGATTTAAACAGGGAAAGCAAGTCTTTTCAGTCAATGAAGTTTAATTGGGATTGGTCCCACTCCGAGCTCTAGGATGGCCATGGGACTTGGGGCCCATCATTTCTTCCTCCTTGTCACAGGGACTGGTTTAGGTTTGGGCACGTGAAGTCTAGGACTTCTCAAAAAGCTGAATGGGAGCTACTGGTCTTGAATCTAAGAGCCTGGAGCCGTCTTTCACCAGATGGACTCTGAGAATGAGGCCAACATGGTGGAGAACGGAGATGTCCCAGCATCTAGGTCCTGGTGACATCATCATCACGTGGTCAGCCCATTTGCATCCTGTACTTTTCAGTTACATGGATAAATTCCCTTATAGCTTAAGCAGGTTTTAGATGTATTTTTGTCACTTGCAACTAAAAGAGCTTACACAGATCTGCTACCTTTCGCAGAGAATTATGAAACAATAAATGCATTCTAACTTTATTCTCTAGAATCTTGAGAATGTAGAATCTGGAAAACTCTGGAATCTAGAGTCTAGATGGTTACATGATAAGGATCATGAAGAGTGGTAGGAGGTTAGAAATTAGCCTACAAATCCAATCAGAGAATATAGCAATACTATTGTTGGAAAACTGAGGCCCAGGCTTATCCTTCTTTGATATTAGTTAGGAAACTTAGATAAAAGGTTTGCCCCAGTAGGTTCCCCCTGTATGTATAGTTCTCCTTCACCTGGGAATTAGAAACCCTCTTCTCCTATTGAGGTGAGTACATGAGATATGAAGGAGAGGCCCTGAATGGTCCTAAACACCTGCCTGTGTTATATAAAGTTCCTGAGAATTTAAACACATGATAAATAAGAGTCCTATTAATCAACAAGACTCATGGTGATGGAATGACCATAAAAATGTAAGCTATTTAGGGGCAGATATACTGTTAGTAGAATGAGATTTGAAAAGCATTTAACACTGGATCATTTTCTTTACAAAAA
The DNA here is from genome assembly GCF_003265705.2 of Callorhinus ursinus. Taxonomy (NCBI): domain Eukaryota; kingdom Metazoa; phylum Chordata; class Mammalia; order Carnivora; family Otariidae; genus Callorhinus; species Callorhinus ursinus. Next base: position 3,788,939 of record NW_027397115.1, read on the forward strand.
CATCCCATCTCCATCTCTGTCTCCTTGGAACATTAAACACAAATGAGTCCAAGCGAAATAGTAAGTCTTTCGATGATTTATGGTTAATAGTAAATTCAGAGAAAAACACACCAATTTGAGACATTATTATTATTAAGGGACAGTCAGTGCTTTTATCTTTGTAATCAGCACGTACGCTCATATTCTCTCTTTTGCATATTTGCAGTCATGGTCATTTTTGAGGCAATATACATAACTGGATTTTTTTTTTTTTGTCACCATGGCTTCTTCTGTTTGGAAAGATTCCATAATTTAATATTTTCCTCAGCAGACAATTTTACTTTCGGAGAAAAGATATGAGACGATGCTCATGCAAATGGAAAACACATCTGGGATGCTGTGTTATCGAGATCTGGCCCCCAGAGGAGTTTTCCTTTTACAGTTTCCTCCTGTGCCATTTAACGCACACATTTGTATTCTGCAGCTACATCATTGTGGGTTCCTTTGTCCATCACTTCTCTCATCAGATTAGAAACTGTTTATCTTTTCCCATCCTGTTCCAGCAAAAATGCACTATTTGTACCAAGTCAACAATACCTTATTTATAAACTATGATAGGACTGAAAACACCTAAAACTGAAAAATGGTTGGTGGTATTCTTTGACAAATTGAACCATTTAAGGAAGACACAAACCTTATCAGATCCCCACTCCACGTACATGAGCTGAAATCATCCTGTGGTTCATTCAAACTTTTTCGTTGTGCTCTGGGCAATGACTAAGAATGGGAAACAGCAATCCCAACAACCCAAAACAAACTCCATTTTCTAAACACCCAAAGCAAAATGGAAAGTTTTGAAATTATCTGGATGGACACTCCCAGGACAGCTACCATGAGTAACACACATAAGAGATAACAATGACGCATCTAGTTCAAATAATTCTCAACAGTTCCCAAAGAGCTTATTAGAACAGCAAACATATTTATGTGAGAAAAATATGACCTGAGTTTTGGAATAGATTGAGGAATTAATCATATGAAGTTTTAACATTAAAATATAAATGGAGTGAACAAGGAGGGGCAGAAAACGTCCTGACTTTATCCCCAGAAAAGTTATTCCCAGTTTGTCCCAAAAAGAATCTCTTTGTTTTGGGGTGCCTAGGGGGCTCAGTCGATTAAGCATCTACCTTAAGCTCTGATCATGATCTCAGGATCCTGGGATGGAGCCCCGGATCAGGCTCCCTGCTCAGCGGGGAGTCTGCTTCTCCCTCTCAATTTCCCTCTGTGCTCTCTCTCTTTCTCAAATAAATAAATAAAATCCTAAAAAAAAAGAAAGCCAACACAGTATCATTCATCTTTAATAATAATAATAAAAAAGAATCTCTTTGTTTCATGTTCTCACACCACAGTCCACCTTTCATTAAAAACACGTTCAAGGTTGGGGCGTCTGTGTGGCTCAGTCAGTTGAGTGCCCAACTCTTGATTTTGGCTCAGGTCATGATCTCAGGGTCGTGAGATGGAGCCCGGCTTTGGGCTCCAAGCTCAGCACAGAGTCTGCTTGTCCCTCTCCCTCTGCAACTCCCCCTGCTCATGCATGCTTTCTCTCAAGTAAATAAATAAAATTAAAAAAATAATAAAAGCACTTTAAAGGTTGATTTTTTTAAAAAGATTTATTTATTTGAGGGAGAGAGAGAGAAAGAGTGGAGGGAGGGGTACTCAGAGAAAATCCCTGAGATCATGACGTGAGCTGAAATCAAGAGTCCAACACTTAATCAGCTGAACCACTCAGGTGCCCCAACATTGAAATTTTTAAATGTGTTTGTATAGATTCTCAAGATCAGGGACTGTATACTTTTCTTATTACCACTGAGTTCCCAGAGTCTAATGCTGTGTTTGATACATAGTAGACACATAAATATTTGTGAATTAATTAAAAATTTATGCAAACAAATGCCCACTGAATATTGTGTATTGTGGTGGTTGGGAGGGGAACATAAATGTTACACAATAGGGGAATTGTTTAAAATATATTTTGGTACATCTATAATAATGAGATGGCATGAAACCTGCAAAATTAATATTTTGAAAGAATTTTTAAGAATATTTGCAAATGGACATGGTACTTAGTGAAGAAAGGCAGGGCAGAAGTCTGCACAACTTCGAATAATGATTCTAGGGAATTTGCACAATTATTTTCTTTTTATCTCTTTCCTTTTCTGTTGCTCCAATTAATTGCTTTAGAATAATTTTCTTACTCTCCATACTCCTCAGATAGGAAGGTAATCCCATGGATATGTAAAACCAAGGCTTCAAAACTCTTTGTGGAATTGTTTGGCTCCTCTATCAGGCTTGGCTCTGAGCATTATTTGACTTCCAGTGTGTCATATAGACAAATAATTCCCTTAGGATTCTTCCATGCACTTAATTTCCATTTAAGACATCTCAGGGGATGTAAAAAGTACAACTTATAAAAGAGGATTCTGTTCCATGGGAAGAAACAGAATAAACTCATGTAATACATGATAGGCAAATGCAGTGTATCTATAGACTGCATTAACTGGAATTAAACATAGGGATAACTTATATTTTTATACAGTAGACAACTGTTTCTAAGACCACATTCCAGAGAACACTAATTCCCAGAGATCTTTATCTGCTGATCAAGAAGGAAAGGTTTCTGCTCAACCAAACTCGAAAAATTCTGCGTACTATCTCTTTTCTTCAAATGCACAAATTGTATTTACATATTCAAGGTTCAGAGAAATCCCCCAGCCAATAAAAAACTGATTGACATCATTCACAGTTAAATAAACTTATTTGCACCAGATAATATTGTTTCCTAGGTGTGTTTATTAAACAATACATAGCCACTACCAACCATTTTCTCTCAATACCAAGTTCATAACATCACTACACCTTTGTCTTTCTGAAGAACAAAACCCTAAGACCTTCTTGAAACTTCCAGAGTCTGGAATATCACTATAACATCTTATTTTATTTGTAAAATCTAGTATGATATAATTTTGTGAGCATGATGGCATAGACATTTAGTAGAGTATAACAAAGCATTGTTGAGCTAGCACTGACTCATACCTGTGGGACTTAGTCATTTGCTAAGAAACTTATCTCCCCAAGCAGTAGTATCACAGATCACATGATTCAAGTTAATGAATAAGCAAATTATAAATTACCATATATGGTGAACGTATGGTGGGTATTTGGGGCTAGTGAAGAGGTACTTTAATGCTGTGAATTCTGTACTGTCTATAAACAAGATGGGTTTAGGTAATATATGGCTTAATTTCTCTAAATTGTTTTAATACCTCAAAACCGCCTTGTGTACAGGTATCGCACTTATGTTAACACTGCATATTTTAATATGTATTAGAAAAAAAATACCACCAGCACACCAAACCTGTGATTTTCCAGATGCTATTGTTTAGAAGGAGGCTAAAGCAGGTCTAAGGTTTAGAAAATGAGCTGATTTAAAGAAAAATATTATAAGCATTAATAGTATGAATGATACACAGCAAAAATCTCTAAGGTGCTATGTAAATGACAAATTTGAGTGGACTGTCTCAGCAGATTCGTGTTAATTAACCATCTCCTACATCAAATGACATAGTTCCCAAATCTGACTGTGCACTAGAATCATTTGGGAAGCTTTCACAATTACCAATGCAATCTCCAATCTAGACCAATTAAATCTGAATCTCTGGACATGGGATATGGGCATCAGTAATTTTTGAAAGTCCCCAGGTGACTCCAGTGTGCAGCCAGGGTTGAGAACCATTGGGTTTAGGTATCATCCTGATCTTGCTAGTGCTCCTGATTCATTTCTTTCTTCCAGCTGCTTCTGGATCTTTCTCTGATCTGACTCTCTGTCTATATCCACCCCACGCCAGTCCATCTAGCCCACTCTGGTTAGCTATTTCCTTGAACCAGAACTGAAATATTAGCTGCAGGGAGTTCTTGATCTTTCTATGGACATGGTTCAAGTTCCAGCATTTATACTAGCTTCCTGATTCTATTACATAGATTTTAAAGATTTATTTGTTTATTATATATATATATATA
>NW_027397115.1:3793094-3925239 GCF_003265705.2 Callorhinus ursinus
TTATTTGTTTATTATATATATATATATATAGAGAGAGAGAGAGAGAGCAAGAGAGAGAGAGAGACAGAGAGGGTGCAAGTATGTGCGAGCAAGCAGGGAAGGGGGCAGACGGAGAGAGAATCTTGAAGCAGGTTCCCTGATGTGGGGGCTCATCCCAGGACCCTGAGATCATGACCAGAGCCAAAACCAAGAGTTGGATGCTTAACCAACTATACCACCCAGGCGCCCCAAATTTCATAGATTTTATAAATGAATTCTTACTGTTCTAGGTATTTGTGTCTTATGTACAACTGTGCAAATCTCATGTAATAGTTGGAGATATAACTTTTCTCCAGTGCAAATGAACTCTGCAACAAAACTCTAAAACATTTAAGAATACTTTCTATAAGATTTTTCTTTACAAGGGTTCTGTAATTGTGCTGGTCAGTTTGTTTTGTAGATGTCCTTCATTTGGGGATATGAAAACAACTCTTCTGGACTGAGTTAGAGGGTATTTACCCTATTATTTAAAATTTCCAATTCTGTTCCCTTCTCTGTCCTCCACATGCCTTACCCCGCCCCCCGGAGTCTGCACAGACTCCCATTCTCAGACTTCTCTCAACTATAGCAGGTGATGGCACTCGCATAAAAGATGGTTTTTGTTTTATTTTTATTCTATAAATAATTGCCAACTGCCCATTAATGCATATAATGTGGAAGCTGCACATGCAAAAATAGATTTTGTTTGATATATCCAGACTGTGTGCTCAAATACTTTAGTTCATGATTCTGGGACTGAGGTAGAATATCAACCCTTAAAACTACAGAAAGCGAAGGGATAGAAAGTTATTTCCCTGCCTCAACATTGACCTATTTATTCTCTTACACCTGGAACTAATTTGTTCTTTTCTGAATGCATGCAAATGTAAAAAGTGATTTGGGTGTTCTCTTTTTTTCTTTTTTAAAGATTTTATTTATATATTTGAGAGAGAGAATGAGAGAGAAAGAAAGATTGAGAGAATGAGTGGGAGGAGGGGCAGAGGGAGAAGCAGACTCCCTGCAGAGCAGGAAGCCCGACATGGGACCCGATCCCAGGATACTGGGATCATGACCTGAGCTGAAGGCAGATGCTTAACTGACTGAGCCAGATGCCCAGGTCTTCTCTCCGTGTCATCCAAATTTTACTGGGCATTTTAGCCATGGTTCTTTTCCTGTGAATCTTGTCTACCTTCCATTCCTCTCTTTATTAACCCCTTCCTTTTGTGAACCTCCCAGTACTCAATAGACTCTTGGAATTCAGAAGGAATCCACTATGAAATTTTGTGAACTTCTCAAGTTGAGAACATCTCTATGGCATGTTGTCAGATCTTTTCTGTAATGGTAAATATTAGTAAATATTTTCAGCTTTGTGGATCATACAGCATCTGTGGCATCTACTCCACTTTGCCATTGTAGCATGAAAGCAGCCCTAGGTGATATGAAGGAATGGGTATGGATGTGTTTCAATAAAACTTTATTTAAAAAAAAAAAGTAGAGGGCCAGATTTAGTTTGCTAACCTCACTCTACAGTGTATAATTGTTCCCACAAAGCAGGGTAAAACAAAACTGAGAAACCTTAGTGACATCTTCAAACACAAATCAATAAATAAAAGACTAGAGTTACTTATAAAATTATTAAGGTTCATTATGCCTTTAAAATGAGCTCTGTATATTGTACGTCAGTATGATTTTGATATTGGCTATGAACTTACCTGAATCTGTGATGTTTTATCCATTCACCAGAGCTACTACACATAGGAAGACAAGCAGAGAACAACGAAGCTGTGCTAAGATGCAGAGGCCAGATTATAGACCTGCCACTAGCTCAAGTGATTCACGTCCACATACGAGTTCTTTCAAAGGGCCATTGACCTTCAGCAACCATTATGAAGAGGAGAAACTGCAAAATTTATATTTGTGCATACAAAGACTTCTGTGGATCAGGCAAGTTATCACTAAGTTATATACACCACCTTAAATTCCTCACTGTTCTGTTCTGTTTGTGTGAGCTGGCCATGTCTACCCAACCAGATGATCAGCTCCCAATTGTCCACGTCTGCCACAACGCTTAGCAGAAGGCAAAACACACCGTCAATAAGTGAACGTATTTTAATTCTACAACCACTGGCTTAAGACATTGTTCCTGCTCAGGCATTGCTTCTGATTTTGAATATATTCATCAATGAAGGCATTTTGATAACATGAGTGAGCAACATAAGCCAGTTCTATGTGAATTCAGCTGAAGCGATAGGATCGTTGTGTAGGGTGGGTCCCCAAATTTACATGGCATGGATGGACACTGGTAATCTTGCCCTAATTCTTAAATACTGTTGACGATCTTGGCACAATTGGGAAGTTCAAATTACTTACTTATTATTCTTTACCATGGTACTGGCATGTACTATATACAATACTCTGTGCCAAATGTTGAAACAACAGGGAACAAAGCATGGTCTCCGTCCTGGAGGAGCTCTAGGCAAATGGGAATGTTGGGCACTCCAGAGGTAATAGTAACTCTGTTCTGCTGTAAGAACAATACAGGGTCTGGAGAGAGACAGAGAGGAAGGGCATCTCACCAGATTAATGAAGTCTAGGATGGCTTTTCGAAGGGAGTGACATCTGAGCTGAGACCAAACGAAGGATGAGTGAGGGTTGGTGGGTGAAGGCCAGGCTGAGGGTGAAAGGCAAGGTGCTCCAAAAAGAGAAAATTTCTTTATGAAGCCCTGGGGCACAGTCACACGATCCCAGTCTCTGCAGAAAAATATGCCCAATAACCGTGCTGGCCCCAAGTTATGTGACTTCCATATGGTGTGCCCTGAACATCCAGCGACCTGAGAACGGTGGGGAATCCGGGTTACTGTGTTGATTGATTTAACAAATGCTGGCACAGTTGAAAAATTGGAGCAAATATGCTGGAGGTAATCTTCCCAATGAAGTTCAAACTGGGAGTTGATTGTGAGGGGAATTTGTGCTGTTTTCCTCCTTTTGATGCCGGTTAGGACATGATAGATTGAAATGGACCTCAGAGTGTTTGCAACTACATAATTCTCACTTTGTCAACAGAGCCGATCTTAAAAAACAAGAAGAAATAAAGAAACCGTCAAAAGGCAGTTTTTCTTTGCCTTCATTTCATCTCTAGACACATGTCACAGGTTTCCTGATCAACCAGGCTCTTCTTCACCTCATGCTCTATCCCTGCTCTGACGCTTCCCTTCTAGGCACACCTGTTACAGTAATACCCACTTCTAACACTGACTTGTGTAAAGGGCCCCCGATTTCCGAATTTTCATTCAGAAAGTCTGTCCCTTTTTGTTTTGGGAGCAGATGCAGTGATGAGTACCACCCCCCTCCCTGGCCCCCATCCCCCACATGTATTCATTTTAGCACGTTTGAATGAAAAAGTAAGTGGTTCAGATACATGTTAAGGATATGGTAGTTTAGGTGGCACCTGGATATTTTGGTAACTATAAATGCCTGGCATTTGGGAAATATTATTTTAGTAAATGGATGTGCATTTTTGGAGTCTGATTAGACTGATTAGATTAGTTTGAATCACAGATTTACTACATACCATGTTGGGAAAGTTATTCCATCTTGCTGATGCTCAGGGTTTTAAATCTGTGAAGTGGACTAGTGCAACCTACAGCATCAGCTTTGGGTTTGGGAGGTACTGGTGTAGACAAAAGAAAATACTGAACAGAGTGTCTGGTATGCTGCACGTGGTGTAAATGTTAGTTCTCTCCCTCACTGCTCCCCATCTCTCTTACTATATTTCAATGGGGTTCTCCTTCACGGGGACCCAGACCTAGTCTTTATGATGTATCCGCCATTACCTCACACACTGCTTTTCACATGAATTTACACAGAGCTGTTTTTTTTGTTTGTTTTTTTTTTTCATTTTGGTTAGTAGTTCTTCATTTTCATGTTCAAAATCATTGAGCAAAAAGGCAAATGACTTTTTCTTTTAGGACCATCTCTGGGAATGCAGTCGGTGTTCTGACAAGGGAGATCACAACCTCATGTTTCTGTTTTCTCATCGCCATGATTCATGCAATGGTATTAAGATATTTGTATTGTGGGCTTGGTGTGAAAATAAAATGTGCAGGGTAAAACTTATTGGCAGTGAAATGTAAATCATGCCTCATATCCTCCAGAAGTTATGAGGTTTTAGTTAATAGAAAAAGCACAATGTCCTACTGTAAGCACATTTTCAACAATATTGTAAAATCCAGGCTTCATTTGGATTTTGCCATGTTTTTTTTTTTCATTAATGTCCTTTCTTTGTTCCAGGATTCAGTCCAGAGCACCACATTGCATTTAGTTGCTATGCCTCTTCTGTCCCCTTTGGTTTATCACAATTCCTCAGTCTTTATTTTCATGACCATGAGCATCTTGAGGAGTACCAGCCCCATATCCTGCAGAATGTTCTCCAATCTGGCTCTGTCTGATTTTTTTGTTTTGTTTTGTTTTGTTTTGTTTTCATGATTTGACAGAGTCATAGATTTGAGGAAGAAAAGCACAAAAATGAAGTGCCCTTCTTGTCACATCATATGAGGCTACACATGACATTCTCAAGACATCTCTGGGGATGTTAACCTTCATCACTTGGTAAAGGTGGTATCTGCCAGATTTCTCCACTGTGCATTGCTATTTTTACCTTTCCAGATTCTATTCTTTGGAAGCAAGTGACTAAGTCTAGCCTACTCTCAAGGGGGAGGGGTGGAGACTGTCCTCTGGAGGTAGAAATATCTATAGATATTAGATAGAATGCTTTTGTAAGGAAAATTTGTAAGCTCTTTAAAAAGACCTGGTTGTGGGTCTTTTCACTCATGAATCAACCCAATAGAATATAATAAAATATATACCTAGAGTGGTCTTGATAGTCCCTCTGGTCCTTGTGATTTGAAGTATTTATATAACAAAGTGCTATTGAAATGTATTCCTGATTTTCATCTGTAAAACAGAAATCTTGGTCTCAAATACAAGTCTATTTTCTTTTGAAAAAAAAAAAATCCTCATATTAAAATGTTGCAAGATACATGATCCCAGAGGGATTTAGCAAAAAGAACAAAAGATGGATTGCTGGTGAGTCTAGATAGCATTTCTGTCAATATTCATGGAGCATTTTCATAATGCAAATTTTACTTATCTAGAGTAGAGTAATTTCTTCAGTGCTGTTTGCAGATAACAGAGCTATTACCAGAGATAACTTTTTGTCTGAAAGACCTATCTGTATGGCAGGGCAAACATCTGCTCTTATTACCTGTGAGTCACCCTCCTCTCCTTTGACATTCCAGGACCCTATCCCATTCCTTGGCTCAGGATGGCCTCACCTGCCCAACTTGTCCTTGGGTCTCATATTTTTTATGGGGCTATAATACATATGTATTTAAATTTGTTTCTGTCCGGTTAATCTGTCTCATGTCAATTTAATGAATAGATGGGCCAAAAGAAACTAGAAGGGAAGAGGAAAAATTTTCCTCCCCTATACTGTGTTACAATTATCTTTTAACATTCATAGACTAATTTGCCATGGATTTTTGTGTTTTGGTTTTTGAGAATGTAACTTGTGGGCACATATAATTTGAAATGTGCATAATATACAGTTGTTCTTGGTTTTTCATTATAGTTGGTTTTATAAGGTAATTTTATTAGGTGGATTTAGAGTCCCTGAAGGGAAGACCAAATCATTTGGGCAAGGTAATAATTAAATAATTCACAAATATGATCACCAATGATTAGTGAAGTCACTGTTGGGGTCTAGTCCCTTCAAAAGATATAATAAAATGAGCCAACATGGTTGATAAAGAACATTATCACTGGGAAAAAAAAAAAAAACCCTCCAGAGATGCTTTAACTCTCCACTCCTCATATAAAATATTGCCAAATTTTCTTGATTCTGATGGATCATTAATTATAAAATGCACCTTCAATTTAAGGAGTTGTTTATTTTATAAGAGAAAAAAATAAAACACAACCACCTTAAGTACAACACATTGATTTTCAAGTGTTGCTTAATTTTAAAAATGTTGTAAACCTTAAATATCTAGGAAAAATGGTTTAAACAAGAAAATAACCAAGGAGAAAATCATTTAAAGGGGCTGACTATGTGCTAAGTGCTTTAATCAGCTCTCTCATTTTATCCCCCAGAAAATTCTAGGTGACTAATTGCTACTGCTGTCTTTGTTGCATAAATGAGCTAGCTGAGATCTGGTGCAGCTGAGCAGCTTGAGTCAAAGGTAGAAAGGCATACATAAATTTAATTGCCTCTCCCAGGTCACACAGAAAGTGAGCAGGAGAGAAGGGAATCTGTGCAGAGCCTCTTTGTCTCAGTGTGGCATTTTGTAACACATTTCGGTCCTAGCCAGTCACTTGGATGGCAAGCCATCTCCCAAAGAGATGAAGCTGGAAAGAAAAACAGAAATTGTCAACTACGCTTCTCTTGTCCCCTGACAACCTCGAGTTCAGACTGAAGTTCTGAGTGTGAGGCTTTTGGTCTTCCCAATTCAATGTCTTTGTGCTATGTTAATCAGAACCACTCATCTCTTAACGGCCACGCCCGCTACAAAGCTCCTATATCAGTTAATAAGAACTCTCAAGTGGGAAGTAAATGAAGATGGTTCATTTCTACAGTTTCATTGTGTTTAAAAACACTGGTAGTTTTATGCAATTTAATTAGAGGGAAAAATGAAAGCAATCACTTAAGCTAAAAAATTATGACGGACTTGTGTGTGGCCACAGAGCGAGAGACAGAGATGGAGACGGAGATAGACATAGAGACAGAGAGAGACAGAGAAAGCAAAAAAAGATGAAGAAAAAATATGTTTGTTTGTTTGTTTTGTTTTTAAATACAGCCTGCAGTAGGAAGCCTTAGCTTAAGTCTGGGGAAAAAAAAACGATGGTGCACTCATTTAGAATATGCAGAAAACAAAATTCAATAATGATTGCATTTAAACACATTCAGAGCATACAAAATAGGCATGATGAGCCCTGCTTTGCCTGTGGTGAAGTTCAAACAAAACAGGGGAGGAAAAGTGGTTTTTCAACAGTAAAGGGCCATCTAGAAGGAGGGATTATTTTTACAATGGTTATCCATTTCTACCCCAGTGGCCGGAACACGTCTGGTATGCATTTTAATGAAATGCTGTGTCTCATGGAGTCTCTGTATTCTCGCAGCACAGAGAATAGCTGGGGGCATGACAAGTCATTCTGGATCATTTGGTTGTTTCATGCTTCTAAATCTTGCTAAAGATATTCTCAGCTCTAGATATTACCTCTCACATCCGCAGTCATGACACCAGTTGTCAGAGAGGAAACAAATGAACCCCTGGATCAGTAGGAAATATTCTTTGGATGTTGCATTGCCTTTTGCCCTTGTGGTAACATAGTTAACATAGGAGATGACAAAGCAACGTTCCAGGGCTGAGTCATGGAGTCCCCATTGGACCGGCCAGTCTTGTCCACGGATGTCACCTGGAACGTCTTACTAGGCAATAAATATCGGTGCAACTCATGAACGAATACACAAATGGAGAAGCTTACAGGATCAAATCCTTCATTAAAGGCAACATTAAAGAAAGAAGGCAACTTGGCTCTTGATTAAGGAAATGGGTTAGTGGGTTTAAATTCTTTTTTTTTTTTTTGTAACATAAATAGAAAGAGATTTTATCATATGTCTCTGGGTTGCTTTCAGTATTAGTGTGAAGGCTGGTGAACAAATTCTAAGAAAAAGGCAGACATCAAGAAAAGCTCAGAGCCAAGAACAGAGCAGAAGTCATACCAGAAAACAGGTCAGGACCCTGCCTTTGACAGTCCCGCTTTGGACACTGGCTGCCATTTTCACTGCCAGATTCTTAAATACGCTGCAGCCTCTGAGAATCTGCTTTCCCTGTTGCCACATCTCTGAGCGCTTTCACGTAAGACAAGATTCCTGGCAGGAGCATCTGCCTGGCCAAACCTGGGCCTCATGCTTCCTACCAAGGAGCTGGGATAGGGATACTTTCGGCCAACTGGGAGCTGGGGTCTTGCCTCCCCTCATGACCTAAGTGATAGGGCATCTCGCCATCTAGAGAGATAGCCTCCAAACCTGGCAAACGTCCGCCATACCCCCCCAAGCCTCAGTTTTCTTGCCTGTACAATGGAAATATCCTTTTTAAATTGTTATCCTTTGCTATGATATTTTAACCTAATATACCTTTTATCCTTTTCTGTTGCTATGAGGAGTAAATTAAATAATGCCTGTGAAATACAATAAATCTTAGTAGTTAATGGGTTCAAATTCTGATGTAGAAAACTATGCTCGGTTTCCAGCTCTCTCATGGGGCAGCTGTGTGCCCTGAGGAAAGTGTGCTCTCTCTCTCCCATTCCCTCTCTTGCTCTCATTCTGACAATATTTAAAAGCTTTGCATTAGTCATGTTCCTCAGCTGATGGCGTGTTACTAGCATTGGTCCTTATAAGGCTCTTCTTGTCTTATCCATTCATGCATTCATTCATTCATACATTCAACACTTCACTCCAATAGTTCCCTCCCACTTGCCTACTCAACCCAGAGACACCCATTCAGATGTGTTTAATTTGAATCTTTTTGTTTACATGTGTTCTTGCAAAACTAGTCCTGTTGAGCATGCATGCGTTTTTACTGGATGTATGGACTGTGATGTATCTCTCGTCTATCTAATACAGGTGGCTAGTGCATGATGACACAGGTAGATCAATATGGTTATTTTTTCTTTTCCTTTCCTTCTCCTGCACTAGGGATTTAAGATCCACCTGCATTGCCTTCTTATCCTCACATTTTACCTTTTGTCTCCACCAGTGATGGATAGATTGATGCAGTGAACATCATTTTACATGTCCCCTCTGGCCCCGTGTGAAAATTTCTCGGACCCTACACTCAGGAACTGAATTGCTGGTACATCACTAAATGCATGGCAAGTGAGCTGTAAGCCACAGCCGGCCTATGACATGTCCCCTCCCACCTTGTCTTCTCGCAGCTGGGTTACAGCCTACAGATGGTGGTGCCCTGTGGTGGCTCTCAGTCTGGCAGAGGCTCCCACAATCTGGTGATGTAGGCCGGTGGTTCTCAAACTTTCCCAAGCATCCAGATCACCTTGAGGGTTTGTGAAAAGAGATATGGAGACCCTCCCCCAGAGTTTCTGATTTAGTAGCTCTGAGATGGAGTCTGAAAATGTGTATTTGCAACAAATTCAGGGGCAGCCACTGCTCGTTGGCAAACACAGGTGACCCCAACTCAGTGCTGCTCAGAGTCAGAACCAGCCCATTTTTAGGGTGTCAGCAAAGTAAAGGTAACAAATGAGAGAGTTGGGGCACCTGGGTGGCTCAGTCGGTTAAGCGTCTGCCTTCGGCTCAGGTCATGATCCCGGGGTCCTGGGCTCAAGTCCCCCGTCGGGCTCCCTGCTCAGCGGCAAGCCTGCTTCTCCCTCTCCCACTCCTCCTGCTTGTGTTCCCTCTCTTGCTGTGTCTCTCTCTGTCAAATAAATAAAATCTAAAAAAATAAAAATAAAAAAAACCCCTGAGAGAGCATTTTTAGTATTAGATATTTGAAACATCCTGAAATGCATCTAACAAGTGATCCCGGGAAGTTAGTGTTGGGTTTTCCTTTGCTTACTCTTCCTTAGTCTCCCTCCCTCCCTCCTTCCTTCCTCATGCTGAGGATTTCTTCTTCAGTATTTGCCCCAGCACCTGCTTTTACTCATTTGATGGTGAGTGGATTACTTTTACAGCAATTGTTGCTTGGCTCAGAAACATATCAGGTCAAAGGGTCTGATCGTGGCTTATGTGCAATCAGAAGTTTTCCACAACAGTTGCGACTCACTCTAGTGTGTGTGTGTATGTTGCCTTTGCATTGCTGGCTCTATTAAGTAGACCAGGCATGAATTTTAATATCACTCATAGCCTTTAGGCAGTTGTCAATGTGACTTTTGGCCACTTATTAGGCATTATTTCTGATAAGATTTATTTTAATAATCGGGAGCTTATAATTTGATCTGCTTTAAATCAAGGCGTTCTGGTAATTTGGCAATATGCTCCACTTGATTGAAAGTTTTTTTTTTTTTTGCTGTTGTTTTATTGTTCCTCATTCAACTTTTTATAAATCCAGACTTTTTTCTTTTGGAACTTGGTAGCTGTGTCTCAACCACCCACCGCTGATCTTCCCTCTTTTACTTAATATATTTATTAGCTATAAAACAACCATTAGTGGGTGAGAACAGGTACATTTTCTTTATCTTCTACATGCTTCATGGTGTCTTGCCCAGTGTTAGCACAATGATTCCTTCAGAGCTGGGATGATATATTCTCAGGGTCTCAGCGCTCTGCCTGGCGCACAGTAGATGCTCAGCCAATGCTTCTTGAGTCAATGAGTGGACAGGTTAATAGACGAATAAAGACTGATTGACTGTTTTTGACTATTTGACAAGTTTTGTATTAGATCATTACTATTTTTTTACATTACTTTTTCTTAAAAAACAATTTGGTTGATTGAAATGGCCATCTTTTTTTCTCCTAGCTTGGGACTCTGAAAACTGGTACATTGTAGGCAAATTATATGCCTGAGAGCTTTTTCCACTTAAGAGTTTAGCTAAAATTAAGGGATAGTGTCTAGAAATAAACCCAACTCTAGTGAATTTCCAATTAAATGCCTGAAATCTCTTTGGTAAGTAGGTGGCAGATAAACAAATGCATATAAAAAGAATTCCAATTATCTACAACGAGGTACTCTGTTTTAAGTTAGCTTTCTCATTATTACAATGTTATTATTAAGTTAGTTTTCTCATTAATAGAGAGTTATATATTCCATGCTGTTTTTTCCAGTTTTCATTTGATAATTTTTATTTTTGGCTCTGATTATAAAAAGCAATCAAAGCCCATTGTAAGAATGTGGGGAAAAAATAAAAGAACAATGTAAAAGAAAAATACCTATACCACCCAGATAATGCTGTTGTTAATTTCTTGGTAAACTTTCTATAGATATATGAGTATATTTAAAATTCTTTCTATACGCATGTAACATTATACTATTGAGATTACATTGTATTTTGAGCCTTGCTTTTCTTTTATTTAGCATTATCTAAGAATTATTTCCCCATGCCAAAAAATATTGTTTGAAGAAAGTTTTATTTTCATGGCTGTATGGCACGATATCGCAGGGATATATCAGCATTTATTTACCCAGTCTTCTGTTCTGTGGCATATAGGTTGAATTTACTTACACATATGTGTGCCTTTGTCTTCCTCCCTCCTAGTTTAATAAGAATAGATTTGCCCATGTGAAGTAAGGGGGTAACGGTTAAGACTCTCTTAAAGCATTTGATGCACATAAATACATTTTTCAGAAAGTGGTGCCAATGTTCATCAGCACCAGCAGTGTATGAGTGTATTGTCATGGCTAAATATTACTATATTATTAAAATGACTACCAATTTGATGGATTAATTTTATAAGCTTCCAGGGCTTTAAAACAGAATGCCCTTTAAAATAAAATAAGATATGTTCAATTAGCTTGAAAGCCATAGATGTTGTATAAGTAGGTAAAGATGTTATAGGGCCTTGTAAGGAATAGATTCTTCATCGCATGGTAACATTTTGACTTTTTTTTTTCCTTCAGATTAATGATCCTTGTTTCTCTGTTTTTGATTTTTTAGAAAAATAGGGAATAGAATATCTTTCTATTGATATGGTTCTTTCCCATGACCCATTGTCCCATCCCTAACAACCTACCCTCTATAGAAGATTTTTTTCCTTTTCAAATTTGCATGTGAGAACTGTATCTACTCAGGTCATCTGCATTTTATTTTTTTTTATTTTTATTTTTTAAAGATTTTATTTATTTATTTGAGAGAGAATGAGAGAGAGAGAGCATGAGAGGGGGGAGGGTCAGAGGGAGAAGCAGACTCCCTGCCAAGCAGGAAGCCCGATGCGGGACTTGATCCCGGGACTCCAGGATCATGACCTGAGCCAAAGGCAGTCGCTTAACCAACTGAGCCACCCAGGCGCCCAGGTCATCTGCATTTTATTATGGGTTTGTGGCATCTAGTAAAAATTGAACATCAGTATTTTAGAGTCATTTCTATCTTATTCATAAAAAAAAGGAGGGCTTATTTTCCAAATGAATGTATGAAAATCTGACTCCCTCAAAGTAAGGAACCAGAGTGGTTTTGTTCACAATTATGTAATTTTGTTCACTGAAGGTGCTCAAAATACACCTGATGTACAGAGAGAAACCCATATTCTTTCTGTACAGTTGACAGAATACTCTAAGATATTCAGATTCACATGGAAATTTTCTAAATTTGGAGGGTATGTGGCATAGGAGGGGTAATGAATAAAGTAGATGGGAGAGGTTCAAATTTCAGTTCTGCTTCAACTTTCCAACAAGAAAATTGATATGCCCTTGCTTTCTCCACTCTGCAGTCCATTCCAGTTTCCTTGCAAGCATAGGACAAGAAACACGAATGAAATCTAGCTCTCCATTGATGACTAACCATTGGTGGTTTGTGGGCTTGCATTTCCATTTTTAGTGTAAGGGGGCCACCACATTTTGGTACAGTCTCATAGATCTGACTATCTGCAGACTCTGCTGTATAATTTTTGACAGTATGAATCCTCTGACTTAATTTCTTTCTTGTCCTGGAGCAAGTAAGGGGGCTGGTGGGAGGGCTCCAGTGTGGAATATCCATCCTTAAAGACGCAAGGGAAAGATACATCATCAGCATTATTGTGTGCTCTCTCTACTCCTTCTCTTTTTCTTATTTGCATGTACTCTTCAACATCACTTTACCATCAGTTACTGAGCAGCAATTGCTCGGATGTCACTGAGTAATTTTTATTGATTCCATTCTTTTGACACTTCACTCTTTTAAGCACCTTCTTATGAGTAAGATTCTGAAACAAAACCACCCCAGTTTCATACTGAGGGTTACACATCAGTAAAATCCTCAACCAAATGTGAATGCAATTAGTACCATTATGAATGCCTTGTTGGAGATGCACATGGTGCTCCAAGATTGTTTAAAAGAGTTGCTTGACTCAGTTGGAAAAATAAAGTAGAAAGGATCACTTCTGGCCAAAGGAAGTGTGTACAAGGGCCCTGAGAAGTTGGGGGAATGAATGGCCTTGCAGGGGAAACTTAGAGAGAAGGAATATGGGCTCTATTGAGAGTAAACTAGTAAGCAAGGGCTAGATTCTTCAAAACCATTTAGGTCATAGCAGGATTTTGGTCACTGATGAAAAGTCACTGAAATATTTTAAGTACAGAATGACATAATTTGCTTTAAAAAAACCTTTCTTTTAGGGGCAATTTCAAACACATAAAAAAATAGAAAAATATAATGAAGCCCTGTGCACCCATCAACTAACATTTTTTGACTCACAATCATGTTTCCTCATAACCCAACCCACATTCCCCTGCCTCTCATCACATTTATTTTGAAGTAAAATCCAAGACATCCTATCATTACATTACTCAGCAGATCTCTAAAAGTCAAGGACTCAGTCTTCAAAAATAAACATGAATGCCTAAAAAACCCCAACAATTAATATTTCTTAATATTATCAAATATCCAGCCAGTGTTCAAAGTTTCCCACTTGTATCATGTGGGTGTGTGGGTATGTGTGTGTATATATATGTGTGTGTGTGTGTATGTGTGTGTGTGTGTGTGTGTGTACAATTTCTTCAAGGCCCAGCTAAGATTTATACATTGCAATTATTGCTATTTCTCTTTAGTCTCTTTTAATCTATGCATCCTTCTACCATCTTTATTTCTATTCCTTGCAATTCATTTTTAAGGAATTCATGTTATTTATGACATCACTTTCCCCACCATCTGAATGTTGATCAGTGCATCTCCATGGTGGCTTTAGCAGGTCCTTGTGCCTCCATATTTCCTGCAGATTGGTAGTTAGATCTCTGGAGCCTGTTCCTTTGCATATTCAATTTCTGGTAAAGTGACCTTCAGAAGGCACATAATTATCTATTTTACCCCTTTTTCACAGCCACTGATGATCATTGTCTACTACATGAATTTACTGGAGTTTAAAAAATAGCGATGTGTGAATTCTATAATTTTTTTCTTCATTCAATAGGTGGGATGTTTTATAAATAGAAATTTCCTCATCAGTTATTTGGTTTCCTTGCAGTCCAGTCCACATAGGAGAGGCAGGATAAATGCTTCCTCCATTCCTTATACTTCACCTTCTTAAAATAATGAATTGTCCCCCAAATTCCTGAAAAGATGAATAATGAAGATTTTTGTTTGTTTGAGTTTTGTCTTTAGCATCCATATAAATTCATGGATTTAAACTTGTTTGTTTTAATCCATTGTACTTATTATCCTTATTGATGCTCTGTAGCCCAAAAGAGCAGTCAGCATTAGGCCTTAAGATTATTGATGATTCCTACCTCAATCCTCAGTTGAGAGCCAGAAGCAGGGTGTTGTAGAAGGAGTGAAGCATGCCTGAAACCCTTTGGCTTATCTCTGTCAGTTTGTTCCTGAAATAGTCATCTTATCCCAGTCAAAGAATCTAAGAATTATCTGGCCCATAGAAGGTAGGCAGTTCTAAGTGTAGAAAAATCATAGAACAAGGACATCATATTTTTTGGTGATGTGTAACTCACCACAAAGTGGCTTAAAAGAACACTTATTTTTTTAAAAATCTTGCAGTTTCCATGAGTCAGGCATCTGGGTACTCCTTAGCTTGACCCTCTGCTCAGGCTCTCACCAGGCTGAAATCGAAGAAGGTGTTGACGGCAGCCGCATTCTTATCTGAACCTTGGAGTCTTCCTCCAAGCCCACTGGCTAGTGGAAGAGTTTAATTCCTTAAAATTGTAATACTGAAGCCCACAGCTGCTATCAGCTGCCCACTGTTCCTGCCACATGCCTTCTTCACAAAATGCTAGTTTTCTTCTTCAAGGCCAACAGAAGAAGCTATTGCTTTGAGTCTAGATGCTTTCTGAAAGACATGGCCTTATTAGGTCAAGCCCACCCAGGATAATTTCCCTTTTCATTAAAGTCAACTGATTAGAGTTTTAAATTATATCTACAAAATCCTTACACCACTGCCATATAACATAACCTAATCAATGACATGATATCATATCATATTCACAGGGGAGAGGATCAGACAAGAGCCTGACTCATTGAGAGCCATATTAGAAATCTGCCTATCTCAGATATTTGTAGCTGTTGAGGAGGAAAAAATTTTTTTTCCGTTCAGATGCTCTTCTGGGTGGCTTTAAGAATTAAATCGACACGAGACACATTAGCAGGAGAAGATCAAATTTAATTTCTTACATCTGGGAATCCCACATACATGAGAGGTTCAAAGACAGAGAGTTAAAAGGAGGTAAAAACGCCATCCTAAGTTAAGGAATTGAATAAAGGTCCAGGGCTTCAAAGGGGAGGGGGGCAATTCACAGGCAATAAGAAGAGGAGATGTTGGGTAATTAAATGTTTTCCTTGCCACACAGATGGATCATTTGGATAAAATTTATCTCTGATAATAACTTTTATTCTGAGAAAGACCCCCAATTTAGATTCTTCTAGGTAGTTTAGGGAGGGGCAAAAGTTTCTCTCGAGACTGCAGCTCAAAATAGCCCACACACCAGAGTGGCACATTTTGGGTGGACTTCATAGCTTTACCATGGATTCACTGTTTTGCTGGGTCCAAAGTCTGTCCCATCTCTAAGCCTCAGTTTCCCTGCTGATACAATGAAAGAACTGAACTAGATTATTCATAAGGCCCTTCCAGCATTAACATTCAAGGGGCTTACAGATCTGCTGTTCTCACAATTTAATGAATGTTGGTTCCATTGCTTAACATCAACACTTTTCCACAAAATAAAGAAGGAAAGACATGTCCCCAAATCAGCTGCTATAAAGAAGCAGACTTGTAAATAATTAAATAAACTAACTAACTTTGATGGGTGGTTTTTACACAGATCATAAGACAGGCATTGAGTTTCAAAGGCTTGATATGCTTAAATTCAGATTTACAGAATCCATAAATCTGCCTTTTAAAGGTAAAATACTTATTTAACAGGACATGTTCATGTGTTCTTTTTAGTTCATTCTAAAAATTAAAACATGGCGAACAAACCTTTTCATTGTTTTATAGAAATCGGAACAGATGCCACAGTGAGTAATTTTTAATAAGAGCAACAGCATAATTAGTAGGAAACCCAGTTGATAAAATATCTGTTTAATTTAAGCAATTGGTATGCTACTTTTAAAATAATCAGATTAAAGTTAAATACAGCACTTGGAATTATTTTTATGTGTAATTTAGGGCTCTATAAAATAAGAAAATATAATATTCAAGCATTTAAAATAGAATCCTGGGGAGATTGCCCAAATTAAGTAGCTAATATAACATGAAGCTAATATAACATGATCCCAACAATTTTCCTTTTCTGCTTTTAGTCATTTGAAGAAATGACAATGTAAAACAGAGCATGGCATTGTCCAGGAGAGTAAAGGAAGATTTGTAGGAGGTCATACACATTGACCTAAGACAGGGGCGCTTGGGTGGCTCAGTCGGTTAAGTGTGGGCTTTCAGCTCAGGTCATGATCTCAGGGCCCTGGGATCGACTCCTGCATTGGGTTCCCTGCTCAGCGGGGAGTCTGCTTCTCCCTTTCCCTCTGCCACTCCCCCAGTTCATGTTCTCTCTCTCTCAAATAAGTAAATGCAATCTTTAAAAAAATGGACCAAATTGTCTTAGGTCATTTTTTTTTTAAAGATACTTGTTGGCAGTCTTCAATAGTTGGAAGGAGAAAAAAGTTCCAGTCCTCCCCACAACTTTGCTACAGGATGGTACATTAAAATGAAAGTGGTTTTAGCCTGAATATACAGTTGACCCTTGAACAATATGGATTTGAACTGCATAGAACCACTTATGTGTGGATTTTTTTCAATAAATATAGTACGTACTGTAAATGTATTTTCTCTTCCTTACAATTTTCTTTTTTCTTTTTAAAGATTTTATTTGTTTCTCAGAGAGAGATTGAGAGAGCACAAGCAGGGGGAGTGACAGGCAGTGGGAGAAGCAGGCTCCCTGCTGAGCAAGGAGCCCAATGCGGGACTCTATCCCAGGACCCTGAGATCATGGCCCAAGCCAAAGGCAGACGCTTAACCAACTGAGCCACCCAGGCATCCCTCTTCTTTACAATTTTCTTAATAACATTTTCTTTTCTCTGGCTTGCTTCATTGTGAGAGTACAGTATATAATGCATACAACATACAGAATATGTGTTCATCGACTCTTCATGGTATTGATAAAGCTTCTGGTCAAGAGGAGGCTATTAGTAGTTAAGTTTTTAGGGGGTCAAAAGTTATATGGTCCCCTTAACACCCACTATTCCAGAATCAACTTACTAGTGAAGCCGATGCAAAAGCAGGCCTATAACCTATCCTGGAAACTAAGCAAAGTCCCAGCTCTCTCCTCCTAGACCAGGGTTTCTCATCCTTGGCACTACTGACATTGTAAACTGGATAATCCTTGCTGGGTGCTTATCTTGTGCATTGTAGGATGTTTAACATCTTTCCTGGCCTTTACCTACTGGATGCTACCCCTTCCCCTCTGCCCCTTCCCCAAGTTATGACAACCCAGACATTACAGTTAGTAGGAGGTCAATGAATACTTTCAGAGGGAATAAATGATTGTGGAAGGTATGGAAGGAATAGCATGGAAGGAACAGCTGGGCATGGAGGGGAGGTTGGGTGTGGAAATCAACAGTTATGTAATATTGTGGTTTCTAAGAAATACATGTGTTTGGTCATTCAGATGAACAAAATATATTTCTCATAGATATTTGGTCTTCATCCATGGTTCCTGGCTTATAGCTCCTTAAACCCTTGGAATTCTCTAACATAAGAGCAATGGAGCATCTTTTGTTTGATCTCTTATCCTCAGTTTCTGAAAAGACTTCAGAGCCATAAAGGTGGAATGGGTGTCTGATTATTCATATTGAGCCCCTTTCTACCACAACTGGGTTTATATTAATGAGGTGACTTTTAGAGAGCACCTAAGGATGGGGGCTGGTTTCCAGGGGAACCAGTGAGTTAATAACTGTTCCTATGTAATAAAGCCTGCATAAAAACCCACAAGGAGGGGGTTGGGAGAGCTTCCAGGCTGGGGAACCAGAAGGCTTCCATGTACCACTGTGCTAAGCCCCAAGCTCCATAAGGACAGAAGCTCCTTTGTTTGGGATCTTGGCCTATGTATAGCTTCATCTGGCTGTTGATGTGTATCCTTCAATATGCTTTGCAATAAATTGGTAATCTAGTGAGTAAACAGATTTCCTGAGATCTGTAAGCCATTCTAACAAATGAATTGAGCCCAAGGAGGAAGTCATGGGAACCCCTGATTTATCGCCAGTCCTTCAGAGATACAGGCAACAACCTGGAATTGTGGTTGGCATCCTGAGTTGGAGGGGGTCGTTGAAACCCCCCGTTTGTAGCTGATGGGTCAGAAGTACAGGTAACAACATGGGCTTGCGATGAGTTTCTAGAGCAAAGGGAGATCTTCTGAGATTGAGCCCTTAACCTATGGAATCTGATGCTGTCTCAGGATAGATAGGGTCAGAACTGAGTTGAATTCTCAGACAACCTGCTGGTATCCATGAATTGCTCATTGGTGTGGGGAAACACACACACACACACACACACACACACACACACATTGGAATTGGGTCCAGGAGCCCAAAAGATGTTGTAAAATAAAGGATCTACATGCAGGACCTGGAAACCCAACAACTGTGAGGCATACAGTCCTGAAGAATGCTCATCTGAGGCATGAATGGGTGTTTCTGTATTCTTGGAATGAACACAGAAATCCAGGGTGCTTTAAGCAGGTGCCCATTCTGAGCTCTTGTCTCAGGATTTGGGAAGCATATATGCTAAGCTAACCCAAAGGCTGTTTATTTCTCTAAACTTCATACCTTGGTAGTTTCTATTCATTTGAAATAAGAATTTTCAAAAGAAATTAGGTCTTAAACTCACTGCCTAGGAGAAATGTTCCCTAAAATCATCTCCTATTGAATATAGACTTTCCTAAGTATTTTTAGAAGTTGTTTTGCGGATTACTGCAGGGAATTTGCATGTAAAATGGGCACAGTATTTGAAAACAGCTTAAATCAGGGTGAATTCTGAGAGCACTATAAGAGTCAGCTGGTCTTCAATATCCCATCCTCCTGAAAGTGTTCACGGGTAGAACTTGGCCTTCCCACAGCATTGACTGTGGGTTACGTCTGTTGATCATCAGATGTTACTAAAGAGCTACTCTATGAAAGGTGCTGGTCAGTGATGAATTGGCTCTATTCACTATTTGTTGTTGATACTTCTTTTTAAAATGAATTAAAAAAATATACTAACAGGGTGCATAGCATTGTCTCTACCTTCCTTCATGGGATGAATGAATTGGTACTACTTGTCTCACTTGAAATTCAATGGATTAATAGACTAAGTAGATTAATACAATCAAGACAATAAATTAAGATAGACTAAACAGGGCTCCAAATATGAACCCCGAATGAGCTATATTTCAATTGAGTTCAGCAAATATTCATATCACTTATCAAATTCACTACTAAATTCACCCTGAAACCACCCTGAAACTTGAACCCAGGAGAAGGCACTTCTGGGGGCAGCAGAAGCTGCCTAAAACTACTTTGAACCCTTGAGTTTTATCTTTGGTATGCCTAGGGATTTTATTCTATTCCAGAAAAATGTCATGCATTTATAATAGTTGTGTTTACATCTTCCCTCAAATATTAAGGCATATTGACATTTCAGAAGTATTTCACATGTTGATATAATTTTGAAAAACCCCACATCTTGTGTTCACACCTCTGTCACATACATCCCAACTGGAGACACATAGGGACACAGGAGATCTGCTGGGGCAAAAAAACACTAAGAAACCATAGTCTTCCCTCCAAGGTGCTTAAATCTGGTATTGATGCTTATAGCTGATTATGACCATATACTTAGGTCCTGGGATCAAGGCTTTGGTATGCATCATCTCATCAAATTAATCTTTATAATAATTCTATAAAGTATGATGATGATAATTATTTTTTTTTATGAAACAGCCTTGTACTGAGAATGCTCAGGTGACTCAGCCAAAGTCACAAAGCCAGAAAGTGGTAAAACCAGGATTTAGATCCAGAAATTATGGCTGCAGAGGCCACCCTTACCTACACACACTGGGCCCCTTATCCTCAAAATCCAGTGAAAATGAGAGAATTCAGTTAGTTATAGGGAAAACATTCTAACTTGTATTGATTTTCTAAATCTCATTTTAAATATCAAAGAACAATATTCTTACTGTGAAATGCATGAATTTTAGGTGTTCAGTTTAATGACCTTTGGCAAATGCTTATATTTATCTGATTCATACCCTCTAGGATATGGACCATTGTCTTCATTCCCAGAAATTTTCTGATGGTATTCTTCTTGTCCAACCTTAAAACCCCAGTAAAACATCTACTGTTCTGATTTCTACCACAGTAGATTAGTTTGGCCTGTTCAAAGACTACTTATAAGTGGACTCATACAGTATGTACCCAATTACATCTGGCTTCTTCCACTCAGCATAAAATTTTTGAGATTTGGCCGTGTTGTTTTGGGTGTCAGGAATTCATTGACTTTTATTGCCTCCTCATCTATTTCTTTCTTTCTTTTTTTTCCAAGATTTTATTTATTTATTTGAGAGAGGGAGAGCATGAGTGGGGAGAGGAGCAGAGGGAGAGGGAGAAGCAGAAGGGAGCCTGACATGGGGCTCGATCCCAGGACCCCGAGATCATGACCTGAGCTAAAGTCAGACACTTAACTGTGTCTGACACAGACAACAGGAGCCCCTCTTCTTCTATTTCTTTACAAATAAGGAAGGGTTTTTATCTGCCTGTGAGATTTAAAGCCCTAAAAGGGGACTCAACAGAAAGGAGTCCATAGGTCTTCAAGGTCTGTGTGCTACAGGTATCTGTTACTGGCCTGACCTGGTGGGTTCCTGCACGCGCTCCTGCTGGTTCTGCTCTCTGAGCCCAAGCATTGGGCCACAGCAACTGATAGGTGAAGGATCCATGCATAAGCTAAAGATATGTGCTAATCTGGACCCAAGAGAAGTTAACAACCTCTGAGGTTCTCTGACGCTAAATTGTGTTCAAAAAGAAAGCTTCATGTTTTACAGCGAACAATGGAATCCATTAAATCTATGTTTGGAAAATGGATATACAAGGCAAACAAATGACTAAAACAAGCAATCCCCTGGCATTGTGTTTGGGTCCTGTGATGCTGGGTTATTGCTCTGGTTCTCTAGGACCCAGAGTGATCTGGCTGGCTCACTATCCCATATGTACTTCCTATATTCCCCTAAGATGGAGTGGAACAGAGATGAGCAGGAGTGTTGCGGACAACGTGAGAAGGTGTGGGCATTAACAGTGGCATGGATCTGGGAAGTTTGTTGTGTTTGGGGCATGATAATTAAGCTAAAGATCATGTAGTAGAAGAGGGGGCAATGATATGGTGCAGATAAATTGGGTTCAAATTAGAGAATTCTTGAAAGCCAGAGTGAGGACTTTATACTGAATTTCTTAGGTGCGGGGGAGCCATTTTGAGCAAAGTAGAACCCCCCTTGAGGACAAATAGTTTGGCTCAAAACTTTATTACGAAGAGTGAAGGAAGCAAACACTATCTTAAAACCTGAGCTATGGCAGCACGCAGATCTAAGAAGAAAGCTGTGATTTCACTTCTTGTTGGAAGAATTTCTTTGGTTCTTTATCATGTTGCGTCTGCGTGTGTGTGTGTGTGTGTAATGGACCTGAAACTAGCTGCTCCACAGCTTTTAAGCATAATTAACCTCACTGTATTCAAATCTTTAAGTTTGTTATGCTCTAGACCTTAAGCCAAGACACAAATAAACCCAATTAGGCTAGTAATAGCCTTGGATTAAATTATATTAACTATTAAAAGAACATAATTTACACATAGTCAGCATGTTTGATTCTTGTTGTAAAGAAAACCCTGAAATGGTAACTTAATATTAAAACCTGAGAGAAAACAAATCTGCATAATATAATCAAATCGCTTTACTTTGAGATCCAGATGGGTTGCAGGTAGTGGAATTATAGAAACAAACTGTGCTAACATTTTTTTCCAAGTCAGTGCCTGAGAAAGAGGAAAAAGTCAGTTTCTTGGTTTGGAGGCAACAAGCATGCTTAGTCATCAACTGTAATTGAAATAAAAAACTGGTGGCGCCTGGGTGGCTCAGTTGTTTAAGGGGACACCTCTTGGTTTCGGCTCAGGTCATGATCTCAGGGTCCTGAGATCGAGCCCCAGGTCATTGTTGTTAGGCTCACGCTCAGCAGGGAGTCTGGTAGAGAATTCTCCCTCTGCTCCCCCGCCCATAAATAAATCTTAAAAAAAAAGAAACTAATACATATTCACTTTTGGCTCTCCAAGAGATGGAAGAAAAGTATGGAGTAAAGTAAAACTAGGTATTTCACATTTGGGATGATCATGTTATAAGAAGAAGTAAAATTTTAAGGGAAAAAAATAACCAAGAATGTTTTCCACATTTACTTATTTTTTCCTGTTCTACTTCTAACTTTGTTCTGAATCTGCTTCTAGAATGATGGGAACTTGAAATAAAACATCAATTATAATTGTCATCTGCATCATTATCACTGCCATCATATGTGTTTGAGTGTTTTCCTCATGTTCTTTGTTGTAATATGCGATTTAAGGTGCATAGTTCAAATGTAAATATAAATATGTATGTGGAAAAACCACTAATAACACAAGATAGTATAGTATGAATATCAAATATCTTCTATAGATAACGTGTGCATCTCAAAAAAAACGGGTGATGTTATTTTCTCAGCAGGATTTCATAAACATGGTGACCAAAGACCAGAAGAAAAACAGTCATCTCTAGAGGTCAAAACTCAGCAGGTTTTAATAAAACATCTACCTCTGATGTATGAGGGTTATTTAAGATCTAAATTAAGAAGTTTAATCAGTGTTTTTTATAATAGACTGTTTTTCTTTTTGGTCGAGAAATAGTGCAGAGTATTGCTTTGATGTGAGGCTGACCTGAGTGTGAATCTTGGCTGGCAGATGCTGGGCAAGTGCTTTATCTTGCTGAGAATTTCTTCATCTGTAAACTAAGAATACTAATGGTACCATTAGGTCTACCTTATGGGATTTTTGTGATAAACAAATGATGTAGTGAAAAATAAGGAAAGTGTCTGGTACATAGAAAGCCCTCAATAAGTATTTATTCTCCTTATCATCCTGAGCACCAGAATTTGTTAACATCCAACTTTGTTAGGGGTTAAAGGTTTAGAAAGAGATTTCATCCACGTAGGGTATTGTCCAGTTAGACAGGGTCTCGGAATATTTGGGCTCAGATATAACTTATTCACAGGCATGTATATTTGTCTGGTTTTTTACAATGACAAATAATGTTGTAATGAACATACTTATAAATATTTTAATGCATCTTGAGGCATATCTGTATAGGATAGTTTCATGACATCAACATTTGGGGACTAAATATTTATCAGCATTATATTGGTCATTTTTGTTTAGTTTATGTGCAAAGGAGAAACTAGTATTAAGCTAGCTTAAATTAAAATATTTATATATATTTCTCTGCATCGGTTACCACACTGTTAAAGTACCAAGGCTTTGACTGATTCTAGCTGATAAGCCCTTTCTCTTCTTTCTTATTTAATTAATTAATTAATTTATTTATTTATTTGAGAGAGAGAGAGAATGAGATAGAGAGAGCACAAGAGGGAACAGGGTCAGAAGGAGAAGCAGACTCCCTGCCGAGCAGGGAGCCCGACGTGGGACTCGATCCCGGGACTCCAGGATCATGACCTGAGCCGAAGGCAGTCACTTAACCAACTAAGCCACCCAGGTGCCCCCTTTCTCTTCTTTATCGTAATAATTTTGCTGCTTCTCCTGTAGTTACTCCTTCAGATGGACTTTAGAGTTAATCTCTTAAATTCTAAAAAAATAGCATAAGGGCTTTATGGGAATTTTACTGAATTGATATCAGTGAGATTAATTATTAATTTGGGAAGATTAGATAGATTTGCAACATTGAATTTCAGTAAAGCTTTCTGGTTTCTTTTTTAGCCTTGGATTTAAAAAATTTATTCCTAGATATTTGATATGTATATATAATCTTCTTCATAATAAAATTTAGTTGGTTAAAATGAATCTATAGGAAAGACATTGTTTTTTAAATACTATTCAGCTTTGAGTCAAAACAATAAAAATACCAAAAAATCAAATGAAATTTACAGTGTCTAAGTATATTATATTCAATATCTTATTTAATCCTCACAGAAATGTTTCAGATGTAATTATTTCTACTTTTATATTTTACCAATAAAAGTGTGATGCTTAAAAAGGTTATAAAATGCCCACAATCACACAGCCAGTGATTAAGGTATAGACCATGTTTTTAACCACTGGCCTATATTATCTCCTTTTATTTAGGATAAAAAGATAATTTCTAAGAAATTCAACTGGATTAGCGTGCATTAACTGATATTTTCTAACAAATTGATACTTTATTTTTATAGGTGATTAATCTCATCTATTTTGTAGGTTTCCACTTTTTCATTCTTGAGGGAATATTATCACCACTGTTTTGGGGGTGTGGGAAGGACCCAGCACCGGTGAAATGGGGATCCCTAGACTCTTAGCTGCCATTTTGAAATTCTATAGTTAAAAATAAATCTTTTCCTAAACCCACAGTCCCTGCAGTAAGGGTTGGTTTTATTCAAAGAAAAATGTTTCTAGGCAGAAATGCATCAACAACTGGCTAAAGTATATGCAAGAGAATATGTTAAGTCAGTGGTGTGTATGTAATAGTGTGTAGAATTTTAAAGGAAGCAAGGCAAAGGACCCAGAGAACACTTCACCTGTAGAAAGGATGAGTTACAGCAACTCTGTGAGACAAAAACAATTATACACCTGTTATGGCTGGTCCAGTTTTCAGCAGTGCTCCGTATGATCCTAAGTATTATATTTCATACAGAGTCACTAGACCTATTTGAATCGACCATCTGGTATTTTCTTGAATTCAGCTGAGGGTTGTGAAAGGCTCCTGGGCCCCATCTCCGATCTGGCCTCAGGATGTCTGGCAAATGACTCCCTAGCTAATGGGTAAAACCAAGGCCTTAGAATTGTTAACTCAACCCGGACTGGCAAACAATGGAGACACTTAGCTGCCACTTAGAGAGTGCTCAACTTCTCTCTATGGTGTTTAATGAAACAGCTTTTCTTTCTTTCTGAAATAACTGTCACACTCCTTAGTTAACTTCACAGAATTTTATTATGCATGGTTTAAGCACAAGATTCCAGGACTAGAGCAATTTCTATCACTTGATCAACAGAATGCAGAGCTTGAACCTGTGTTGTAGCAGATAATGAAAAACCCATACCTTCCTTTTGCTGCTACAAGTACAAATCGCTGCCTTGAGTACCTTTACTGTGGAAAATTCTGGTTTTAATGACAATTCTAAGATGAATAATCACAGACAACAAATGCCTTTTCTGGTCTTCCTTAAAGAATGACTTTATAATTTGGGAGAAACGGGCTAGGAATTGGCTGTTTAGGAATCACGTCCTGAAAATGGAGAACATGATCCTTAGAACATGCCCCCTCTAACAAAATGCCCCAATGGTCATGCATTTGGACCACTCAGGCAGTTTGCTAGTGCGGTCTCTGATCTGCTCTGATTTGGTCATTTTAACAGGTTCTTGTTTGAACTCCCCCAGGATTACTGCCCTCTGTTCATTTCTCACTATATCCATGGCTGCTAGTCTGTCTACACTACCAGCATCTCTCACCTGACTGGCGGGTCACTAACTCCTGGCTGATCTTGCTTCCACTCAGCATGCTCTGTCCTGAACACACTTGAGCCAGTCTCCAAACTGCCCCCACCGTGATCTTTTCAAAGGCAGCCTTTTGAAAACTATGCCATGACTTCCTGCTGCTTTCAGGCCAAAGATCAAAATCCTTCATCTGGCCTAGGAATCCTTGCATGGTCTGGCAACTCCTGCTTCTCCAACTTTATTTTTTAATATTCATACCTCTGTTGCCAGCATCACTTCCTTCCCTCATTCCTCCACCTGGTAAACTTGTAGTATCCTTATGATCTTCTCCTAAAAAGCATTTCTCAAGGAAGTCTGAGACAAACTCCCTTTTGTTGTGTGCTATTGAAGAGACAAATTCTTTTCTTGCAGTGACTTACATCAGTGTGTATTTAAATATTTATTCGTGTGATAAGTTTTATTAATAGCTGTCTTTTGTGCTACACTATAAAACAACATCTTTTTGGTTTTTCTAATATCCTAGCATCTAGCCATATAAGTCCCTTAACGCATATTGATTAAAGGAATAAATAAATCTTCTTCTACCCAAATCAAAATATCTTATTTTTCTCCCAAGGATCACTTCCTTAAAAAAAATAGTTTGTCTTGGTAGAATTTCAATTTATCCGGAATCCTTCGGTTAATTTCCACATTTAAAATATCTTTCATCATATCTCCTGGCAAAGATAAAATGAAATTCAGATAATTTCATCTTCAAATTGCTGATCTCATCATTTGTTTTCTTTCTTCAGTGATTACAAAAGTAACAGTATTTCTACTTTCCAGCCTTCAGTGTACATCTTTTGTGTTTTAAAAATTCAGAAAATTTAATTGACTCCTAATGTTTGCAGGCTCACACCTGCCTTCCTCTTTCTTTGGAACCAGAGCACTCCCTGTCCCATTACTTAATGGGAATACTCATTGCAAGCTAATACTGAATAAATATTTTACAGAGCCGCTTGCAATCACTGTCACATTGCTGATGTGCGGTTAGGCTCCACACGTGGCCAGAATACAAAATCCTGAGAAGGGCTCCCTGGCAAAGCAGATCTGTGACCACCAGTGACAAGCTAACATGTTTCATCCTCTGCCTGCCTCTGGACATACAGAACGCAGAGGCAAAGAGAAGTCGTTGTATGGCCCTTGGCACACCTGTTAGGAAGGCCACAAACAAGCTGGCCTGGGGGTGTGCTGTTGGAATAAAATACACTGAAAAACGGAGAGAAGCTCTTGCAAGTTGATATTTTTTTGCTCAGTCTGTTCTGTGGAGCACAGAATCAGGCATGGGAGAGGGTGGAAAAAGCACAGGCCCGGAGATCTCGGTGTAGATCCCCAGCTGGCAGATTCATTAAACTCACTTGAATGTAAGATTTTCATAGGTAAAATGGAACGGGGATTTTCTTGCTGGGATTTTTTTTTCTTTTTTTCAATTTCCTTCTTCCCCTCCCTGTCAAAGAAAAGTTGCTCTGGAATGAGTTAAACTGGTGAGGAAGACTTTATTCAAGACTGCTATGATAGGGGAGAGAGATTGAACTCACCTCTATTAAGATGGAAAGAATGAGAGTTAAGTTCTGGGGTGAACTAGGGGTGTATTTAGGGGGAGGTTGGTCAATGTGATGAGGCCATCTGTGTTTGCTGATTGGTGCTTATCCAAGTTAGGCTCCTACTGTCTTGCAGAGAATGGGAGATAGGGGTCCTATCTTTCCTCCCTTCCCCTCCCCTCCCTTCCTTCCTTCCTTCCCTCCCTCCTTCCTTCTTTCTTTCCTTCCTTCCTTCCATCCTTCCTTCCTTCCTTCCTTCCTTCCTTCCTTCCTTCCTTCCTTCCAGTAAGAACAATCAATATGAGATATCTTAAAATTTTCAGTGTACAACAGAGGATTGCTAACTATAGGCAAAGTGTTGCTCTGTAGAACTTAATCATCTCGCATAACTGAAACTTCATACCCATTGACTAGCGACCCTCCACTTGGCTCTACCCCCAGCCCCTGGCTATCACCATTTCACCCTCTGCTTCCATGACTTTGATTGTCCTAGATACCTCCTCTAAGTGGAATCATGCAGTATTTGTCCTTCTGTGACTTGTTTATCCTACTCAGCCCATCATTCTTGATGATTGCCTTTCAAAGGTCTGGTTTCCAGGTCCTTGAGAAAGTCATTCCTGGCTTATAAAACTGGCAAGAGGCTGGGAGATGATTTACATCTCAAAAGGGCAGAGACAGAATTTACAATTGCAAGTTTTCTAAAATAAGTTCTCTTAAGAAAAGGGCATGTTTGGTGGGCACTCTGTTTAGGAAGAAATCTGACTCAAGTTTAGTCATAATGAGGGGAATACATAGAAAGGTCATCTGCATTACCCCCCTTCCTCCCTCCCTTCTTTCCTTCCTTTAAAACCTGTAATAATATTTGATATAACAGAATTAGACCTTGTTAAAGGATAGTTTTATTTTTTCCCATTTTCATTGAGATGTAGTTGACATATAACACTGCATGTGTTAAGGTATACAATGTAACTATTTGATAGATGTACATATCATGAAATGATCACCATAGTAAGTTTACTTAACATCCATCACCTCACTTGGTTACATTTCTTTTCTTGTGATGAGAACTTTTAAGAGTAACTTTCTTAGCAACTTTCAAATATAGAATATGGTACTATTGACCTCAGTCATCATGCTGTACAGTATCTCCCAAAACTTATTTATTTTATAACTGGAAGTTTATACCTTTTGACCACCTTCACCCTTTTCCCCCAACCCGTAATTCTCGCCTCTGGCAACCACCAATCTATTTTTTGTTTCCACAAGTTCAGGGTTTTTTCCCATGTTAAAGAATAATTTTAAAAAGATAAAATCATGGGGTGCCTCGGTGGCTCAGTTGGGTAAGCATCTGCCTTCAGATGAGGTCATGATCCTGGGGTCCTGGGATCGAGCCCTGCATTGGGCTCCCTGCTCAGTGGGAAGCCTGCTTCTTCCTCTCCCACTCCCCCTGCTTGTGTTCCCTCTCTCGCTATCTCTCTCTCTCTCTGTCCATGAAATGAATAAATAAAATATTTTTAAAAAACCAGATAAAATCATGATTTTCCTACATAAAAGAAAGTATGCATGTTAAAACTTTAGTGAGCTCATTAAATGAGGGAAGTAGGCATATGTCACAACTGATTCAAAGAAAAATAGAAATAGCAAATATTTATAGATCAGGACTATTGAAACCAAAGCAGGTAACACTAGATTTTTCTGCAGTGGAAGTGGGAGGTCACCAGATGTTTACTGGGCATAGTTTGCATGTCTATACATGGAAATTATTTTACATTGCTATGAGTTATCTCCAACTTACAGATCTGTAAATAATTCCCATAGAATCAGAGTTAGGTAACCCAGATGGATTTGCTATAGACATTATGATGTTTTTCAGTGAAGGACAATTTTTTTGTAGGTCTTTACTACCATGACATTATTATTTATCTTCATTGCTTCTTAAGCATCCTTTCATATTTCAGTATTGAGTACCCAATATGGGCCAGACATACTGAAGTAGGTACAGACTCACGATATAGGCCTTCTGCTCTCAGGGAGTCCAACCTAGTTCAGGTATGTTCACCAGTAATCAACCCAAGAAACACTGTGATGCCTGATAATAGATGGGATCTGAGAAAGCTCTAGGATTTCCTTGAAGTGACTTCTTACTCTCAGGACTAAACTGGAAGACTTCCCAAAGGATGTGGCAGCTTATCAATAGCTGGGCTCCCAAATAACAGAAATACAACCTGTTAATAAGACAAAACTTAGTTAATTGCTCATCCTGGTATGAAAGAACACTATTTTGCAAAGGCTTAATAATTTTGCACAAGGGGCCCCACATTCTTGTTTTGCACTGGGTCCAGCAAATGTTGTAGCAAGTCCTAACTATGACCATGTGTTGTATTCCTGATATAGCTACAGTATTATAAGATTACAGGCAAGGAGTCCATTAAATTTGGGAGGGGGGAAAGAAAGGATGGTCAGGTAAATCAGAGCTCTGTTTGCAAAGTGAGTAAAACTTCATAAGGCAAAGAAAGGGAATAACACGGTAGAGGGTACAACGTGGTAGAGAGGGCACAAAACTCACCTGTCACGTTTGGAAATGATACATCCTTCATCTAACTTCTGTGTACCAGGGGCAGTGCCCTATCATGGGAGAGGGTGAGCCAGGTGCTGAAGGACTTTGAACACATCACAATGAGTGGTTTAGAACCTACTCTATGGATAGTGGTGGGAGCCTTGGACATGATTTGAGAAGAGCATTGACAGGCTCAGCCAGGGATTTTGGACAGCTACTCAAAATTGGTTGAATTGGGATTTTGAAAGGTAATACTTTAGTTCAAGCATGGCAGATGAATGCATATGCAAATTCTATTCAATTCTGTCATTTTAATGCAAAAAGAACAAAAATGGTCTTCACAATTACTCTCTGGGGAAAATGCTAATGTCAACCACCAAGGGAAAAATCCATAGATTTGCTGAGAGCTGTGTTCAGAGTTTAAAGTATAAGAATTAGCCTCAAGAACCAGAAAAGAAAATCCAGAAGTAAATAGATATAATTCAAGTTTCAAGTTCAAAGCTTTATCATGCAGATGTCACAGTCATCCTTGTCTGTGTGACTGGAAAGGGGGAAGAATAAGCAGGTGCAACATGGTATTTTATTGAGCTATTAACTTGTGTCTCTCCTAGCTTTATTTTCCTCTTTCTGCTGATTTGTTTCCAGCAGGTAACCAGGTGTTGAAGGATAATTTTCCAAAAAAAGATAAAATCATGACTTCCATACAGATATAAAATGAACACCTGTCAAAAATTTTGCTTAACTCATTAATGAGAGACCAATAAGATTTTACAATTGCTTCAAAGGAGAATTTGAACTACTGTACTTTTATGGATTAGGAATGCTGACATAAATTTACAAATGGGCAGAATCTGGATTTTTCTACAGAAAGGAGGGGAAATTTGCTCTGCTCTGGACAGACTGTGTGTGTATGGACAAGCAACATTTGCATTATTATCAGTTTTCTACAGGAGATCTTCTATTTCTACAGAGTTGTAAAACAGCCTAGTCAAACAAAGGTGCACCCTCCCACAGGAGAAGATCATTCCTGGAGAGGCTCCAGCATTCCATTGAAAGGGGATCTAGTAATCTCTCTTAGCACCTTCCAAAGTCTTAAACTTTGCGCATACAGAAGTCCTTTTGTGTCTTTTTGTCTCAGTGGAAATTTGTGTTTCACAGGCTCAAAACCAATAGCCATCTGCCATCTTCTTTCTTTCTTCCTTGTATTAAAACATTCACCCTTGGATGGGAGTCTGGGGCCTACAGAGAAGGGTTAGGAGAAATTCTGTAATGCCACCAGGAAAGAAAACAGGGACCCTTTTAGAACTTGGTGGCAGAGTCCTGTGCAGGTGTCAAGGCCTCTGGGGAGATGGCTTTCCCCAGGAAGGGGCCCAGGAATAGCCAAGCCCCTACATCTAGATGGCCCAGACACACAGGGAAGGGGCATCTAGCATAACCTGTATGGACTGATGGCCAGGGTGACCATGAAATTCATCATCTAAACCAGGACACGTTTGCAGATGAAGGGGGGGCACTATTCCAGGGCAAGAGAATAAACTGGGACAATCCCAGGCCAACTAGGCCATGATACTTTAGCATATGGAAGACCCAAGGACCACTGCATGCGCCAGAAACAGGAAGGTCATATCTGATTTGATTTTCAAGAGACAATACTAGATGATCTTCAGTCCCTGAAAGGGAATTTCATTATACTACCCAGGGGTGCTGCTCTTAGAAAAGGCCATTAGCATGCTTGATGGTCATAAAAAAAATGATTTCAAAGGCATGTTTAGGGTTGTGGGATGACAGAGTTTGAATATTTAAGAGCAATGAGTTAAATTGATTCTGAAAGACTGTTTTTGTTTTAGAGATGATATGATAATAACAGAAGAAGTAGACTTTTTTCTTTTAAGGGGGTGTGAAGCATTTCACATAGTTGAAGTGTTTGAGTTACCTCCCTAGAAAGAGTGTACATTTGAAACTGGTTCTCTGTAACCCACAGCAGCAACCTCTGTCCCTCACAAAGAGAACACTCTAAAGATCATTTCACTAGATGGGGCCAGCTCCCCGAGGACAACCACAATTTCTTGGCACCAGCCTTTTAAGAGACATTTCTTGTTGCCTTCCTAAGTTAGCTGGAGGTCAGTCCATGTTTTCCAGACCTCAGAATATGAGAGGCTCAATGAATTGTCTTATTTGTCACCTTTTAACTTTCCCTTCACTACCTCCCTCCCCACCTATGACGTATTTTGAAATCTTGGGCTGTTGAAAATGAATCTCATATGAGTAGAACTGTATTACCAGCTACTGCAAATTCCTACCCCCACCTCGATTACATTATGGGGAGCCCTGGAGCAGGGGAGTTATGCAGGACTGCCTTTACAGATTTAGAGAGCAACCCCACATTTGGTTGAAAGAAAACAAAAGAAATCTAATAATGTTTGTCTACTTGAAATGACGACTGAGAATTGTACATGCTAGTAAGTGAAGATGTAGTACCTTACCCCCAACTACAGGAGAATAGGACTTGGCTCTCACCAGTAAGTTCTCCATGGACCCATTAGGTGGCTGTGAAATCAATGGATACCCTCTCACAATACAGGTCTTATTTTATTTTATAATTTTTTAATAGATTTTATTTATTTATTCGACAGAGTGAGAGAGCACAAGCAGGGGGAGCAGTAGAGGGAGAGGGAGAAGCAGACTCCCCGCTAAGCAGGAAGTCTGATGTGGGGCTCGATCCCAGGACCCTGGGATCATGACCTGAGCCGAAGGCAGACACTTAACCATCTGAGCCACCCAGGTGCCCCATCACAATACAGGTTTTAAGCGCATGCCAGAAATACATAGGGTTACACACAATAATCAATGCTATTAAAATAGAGTTTTCAAAATATTTCAACAACTACAATCATACCATCGTGGTATATGTACTGTATTTCTTTATTCACACACTGAAAAACAAGATCTTAGTAATGGATCTATTATTACTAAAAACTAGTGATGAGAATAAAAGTTATTTGGGGGTATCTGAAAGAACTATATGAGGGTATGAACTTTCAGATGATCTCCATTGGTGATAAAGTCATAGATGTTTTTATTCTATTGTGGTTTGTTGCCCACATCCCCAGTGGAAGGGAATGCTACCTTTAAGTTAGACTGAAAATAAAAAGGTGATTATTATTATTATTATTATTATTTTGCATCTGAGTCTATAGACTCCCTGAATCCTATCTCTGATCTCCCTCGGTAATTAAGGACCCGACTTCAGGGCACTGTTCTCCATCTCCCACCTACTGTGAATTGACTGGCCCGCTCAGAGAGCAGGCAGGAGAGTCTGACACCCTGTTTTGCAAATCTGTGGTAGATGCCAATGAACTCCTGCCTGGAGGGGAGGGGCTCATTCCCAGTGTTGGTGGAGTTGCTCTCCTGGGGTGGGGGGCAGCCCTGGGGAGCCCCCACTCCAAAACCCTTGGCTCCTCAGTGTCCGCCGGGAATTCAAAGCCTTTATTCACTTTGCTTTCGTGGCACAGAATCTGTAATTTTAACATCTCGGTGATATCGAGCTCTTTCCATTTCATCTTTAAATCAGTTTAGTGGTTGGGAAATCCACTGCAGTATTGAAATTCAATATGAGAGGCATGGAGGCAATCAGGGGCTGAGGAAGCGGCCGGGCCCCAGAAAGCCCCCCGAGGACAGAAGCCAGAGTCAGTTAGCGATGGCGGCGGCAGCACCCCTGTTTGGAGGGAAATGATTTTCTTTCTGAGAGACCAGCAGCTCGGTCTTCAGGGGGAGAGGATGTGGGACTTCTTAGCATGCTGTGAGGCCTACCTACGATGCATCTGGTCTCCCACAGCACTGAGGACAAGACCCAGACTCTCTCCTCTGGCCTGTAATTGAGGGAATGCATTTGTCAGCTTATCTGGGACACTCTCGACATGCACCTAGTTCCCCTACTTAATTATGAATAAGGACCCCGTTCACCGTTAAAACTATCCTGGCTCAAATGAGAGCTGGCATGGTCATCATAGTGGGTGCTCTAGGGTCCCACGGATCCCTCTTCCAGGACTGAGGGGCCATTTCTGCAGCTGCTGGGAGAGTTGGTGGCCCATGGCCTTCAGCTGATGTCTTATTGTCACATTGCCTTTGCTTGGAGAGAACCAGTTTGCACAAGTTCCCATCCCCAGGGCTGGCCAGTGGAAGGAGGGGCAGACATGCAGACTTGACCTCACGGACCAACAGTAGGACCACTGTACCAGGATGTCCCAGCTCAGAGCCGCAGTAGGGTCCACTGAGGCCTTTGCTGAGGCCTGACTGGAACTTCACGTTCGCCTCTGTTCAGTGCTGTTTCCCACACTTCTCCCAGGCTCGCTGCCCTCAAGGATTTCCTCTAGGCAAACCTCCAGCTCCGTCTGTTTCTCTACATGCCTGACCTGAAGCCGTCATTCCATCTCTGTGGTTCTAGGAGGTCTGATCCCTGGTCACCACCTTGACCTGATCTCACACTGGCCTTTTTATCTTTTTCTCAAACAGGCTAAGCTCCTTACCATCTCCAGCCAGTCCACCTGCTCCTACCTTCTTCCACTCCCCTGGCTTTGTCCCCAGCTTGTCAAATGCCAAGCTCCTTGTTCTTCAGGCCCTAACTCAAGCGTATCTTCTCAATGAGGTCTTAGTTTTCCTGATTCTGTTACTTTTACCAAAGCCTTTCTCTGTTACACTTTAAAAAATTTCCTCCAGGGCGCCTGGGTGGCCCAGTCGTTAAGCGTCTGCCTTTAGCTCAGGTCATGGTCCCAGGGTCCTGGGATCGAGTCCCGCGTCGGGCTCCCTGCTCTGCGGGAAGCCTGCTTCTCCCTCTCTCGCTCCCCCTGCTTGTGTTCCCTCTCTCGCTGTGTCTCTCTCTGTCAAATAAATAAATAAATAATCTTAAAAAAAAAATTTCCTCCATAGCCCCATCACTAACTGAAACTATCCTGTTCGTCTGTTTAGGTACTTAATGATGTTCTCCTTCTCTGGCATGTGAATTCCTTCTGGGATGAAATCTTATTTGTCTTGTTCATCCTAAATCCCTAATATGCAGAAGAGTGTCTGGCATATAGTCAGCACTCAATAATATTGGTTGGAGGAGTAGATTAAAACAAGGGAAAGAAACCAAAAAAATGTAGTGCAGATTCATTTATAAAATTCTCCCTTATCTCTCCAAAATTCGTCTTAGCTATTTATGTAGCCAGCAACTTTTGCTTCATTTCCTAGGGAGTGTCCTTGCCAATTCCTCCTGAATTTCTCATCTCCCACTGTTTCCCACCTCTACAATTTCCATTTTCAAAGATCTCATAGTAGATATTATCCACAAGTATTATTAAAATGAACTATAATAACAGTAACTAGCATTTACTGAAGGGATCCACCCTTCACCGACTGCTTCCTATGTGGTAATATATTTAAAACTCACCTCAGCCCTTTGAGGTGGTTTTTACCATTTTCCCTCTTTTATAGACAAGAACAACCGGAGTTGAGAGACTATCACACCGCTATGAGATGGCAGCAAAGCCAAGACATGAACCCAATGTTTCTGATGAGGAACTTGCCGTGTGGTTTCCAGGTCGATGCAGTACAAGGTTCCCGCCATGTTTAGAACCAGAGAGCCCCGGGATCTCCATTCTTGGGCCCTGGCATCTCGGACTTTACGGGGTCTTCTACGACACAGCTCCCTCACTATGAAATGGGGCTTGTGATCCTTGTTTGCCGCAAAAATTAAGTGATAATGTATGGAGACATCTGGCATATGGTAGGAAATCCAAAGGGTTCATCCCCTTCTGATGTGTGACGCTGTAAAAACAGTACCAGTAT
Source organism: Callorhinus ursinus (assembly GCF_003265705.2). Classification (NCBI taxonomy): domain Eukaryota; kingdom Metazoa; phylum Chordata; class Mammalia; order Carnivora; family Otariidae; genus Callorhinus; species Callorhinus ursinus. The sequence goes on from NW_027397115.1 coordinate 3,828,949, forward strand.
TTTTAGCTGCTGTTCATCTTAGACCAATGAGAAGCAGAGGACATTTTCAGGCCTGCTGGTTAAATCTCTGCGTATTGCGTGAATTCCGCTGACGTGCATATTTAATCATGCACATCGATGTGCATGTGTGGCTCTGAGAGGCTTCACCATAGTTAAGACCTTGGGTTCTTGGGTCAGACGGACTTAGAAGAGGATCCCATGTTGGTTATTTCTTACCCCCCTCCTGGCTGCATTCTTCCTTCCCACTTACCTCAGGGGTAAATCCTGTATTTCCACTCTCCAGTGTTGTGTTTCCTCGTCTGTAAGTGGATTGGTATAAGAATTAAATGAAATATTGCCTGTTGAGTGTAGGATTTGAACTTTGGCAACCCATCTCTTATAATAGTGATACTTAATAATAGTATTAGTTATGACTCTTGTTTCATTACTTGGCTATATTTTACCGTAGAACATGTTTTTGGTTGGGCTTCTTACCATTATGAATACAGAACCATGTGATCTCGGAGTAAGAGGGATAGAAAATGTAAACATCATGAGGACAGGTCCAGCGAACTTAACCCCAACCTCAGCCCTAACCCCCACCACTGTGTAGCTGAGGCTCAGAGATGAAAATGTGATGGGTGCTGAGCCTGGCTCTCTCAAGAGCTTTCAAAATAGAGAATTCAGGCATCTTCTGGAGATTCTGATTTGAGATTCCAGGACACTGCGTTTAAAAAGGAAACAAGTAAAAACCCCACAGTTGATTCTGAGGCCAGGCAGACTTGGGAAGCATCCGTTTAACTCACCCAGGGGTGGGATCCTGGGCTGCCTGCCCCTCCTGCTGCTGAGAGAGCCTGAGAACCCACATGGCACCGGGTTTACTCCCTTCAGAATGGCTTCTCCATGTGGCCCTCTACTTTCTCTGGCACTCTGAGGAAGCCACCCAGAGCGTCTCCAAGATATTGGGATCTTCGTTTCATCATCTTCAAATGAGAACATCTTAAAATTCTGGAACAGGGTTGAAGGGGACCTTCCCAATCTTTTTAACTCAACACCTGAAGCCTAACTCCAAAAGATAGGATCCATTCTCTCTCTGCCCATGAATTTGTAGAAAAATGACAACAACCTAATTTCTGAGAAATTGGAGCAATTCAGGTTCTTATTCTAGTTGCTATTCTATCAGGCAGTGTCTCCTGATGCATGAATTGCAAGAAGGCGTTCCCAGTTCTAGAATCTGGATGTGACGTTTCCCGGCTTTTCTCTAATCTGGAAGGAAAACAGCTGACAGGTTTAAGAAGGATTCTTTGTCATATTTGTCTTCAACTCAAAAGATCAGTATTATCTTCCTTTTATCTGAGAAATGGCCTTGAATAGGATGCTTCCCTGTTGCTGTTGGCGTTCTTGCTGACACACTCAAAAAGACCAGGCAAGCAACTTGCTGGCATCATGGGCAAGGATACTGCATCCATTTCACTTAACATAATTAAATCTGATTATATACAACTACTCCCTTCTACAGGAAAATTTCCTTGAAAGGTTAAAAAAATTGATTGCTGAGAGTGAGTGGGGATTTCAGTTTCCCGTGTGGACCATATGGAGAAATGATGATCCAGTGAGCCACCCTTATCCAATGTGCTTTATTCAAATATATATCCCCTTTTTTCCCCCCTCAAAGGTATTTGACTTCTTGCCAAAAAAACTATCATCAAGATTAACCCAAAGGAATGAGTCCAAAAACAGAATCATATTTCCATATTTCAAAGGCCCACATTCTTTCTCTGTTATTTTTACCATACTATGCCCTTAATGTGTAAATTCCACTTGATTGTAATAAAGAAATAAAAGTGAGTAAACTTGTAGAAAAACTTCGGCATTGAATTTTTGTTGGGTGAAAGTAAGCAGAAAGAGGAAAATGGGAAAGCCACAATTAAGCTGTCAAGACAACGTTTTCCTGACTTTCTTCCATCCTGTTTGCTGTCTTTCTCTTTTCCTTAATCTCTCACCCAGAGATGTGTTTGCTTTCCTGACTAGGAAGTAGGTGGAATAATCTTAAGGTCTTAAGCAATAACTTTCCATCTCAGAGAAAAAGCCAAGGTCCTTAGAGAGGCTAACAGCCCTCTCTGTGGTTCTCCCTCTCCCTGGCTCTTTTGTTTTGTTTTGTTTTTATCTGCTGCCTCCCTGTCCCTTCCTTCTGCTCCAGCTACCTGGCCTTCTCGCTGATCCTTTAACATATCAATCAGGTTCCTATAAAAAAAAAAGCAATTGCCTGGAATGCTCTATCCACACAGCTCATCCCGTCCCTTTATACTTCTATACTTAGCTTATTTACTGTCTTCTCCGAAGAATAAGGAAGCAGGTTGACTGTTGTTTATTTCTGTTCTCATTTATTGCCGGTAGCATCTGGTTTATCCTGTAGCCCCATATTAAGTCCTGAGAAAGCCATGAGGATAGAAACAAGTTAATATTTAGACGTATTGATGATTATTTCTTTTTGCTGTCACAGTAAAATTAATTAACTTCACAAAAAGCCAGAAAATAGACAAAATGAATAATCAGAACACTGGTTTACGAAACAGGAGGCTTTTGCAGAACAGTCCTTGTTCAAACTATGCATTCTAGAATTATAGGGCTATATGTTATCTTCATGATCTTTTAAACTTGCAAATGAAGCCTTTTAGATGATGCATTCTAGATGTTAATTTTTGACATTTACCAAAGATTCCCATTTAAGGTATGACTTAAAAGTCATGCAATCCAAGCCCCCTCTGTACATGCTCGTGTGATTTCCTGGTGCTTAAACGGGCTCTACAAATTCATTGTGAATTATTTGTCTTGCTTTTCTTGAATCCTTCTGGGTTTGTGGAGTCCATCATTACTTATTTAGTTAATTAATCAAATATTTATTGAATGCCTATTGTGTTCCTGGTTTTTGTCTTATGTGTTCGCTGCACAAAGAAAAACAGGACATAGTCAATAAATTTCACCTACGACGGTGGCCCAGCAGATCTGATTACTGGAGAGTTTGAATTTACTCTAACCCAATTGCCAGCTAGACAATGTAGTTCCTTGCTCTCTATTATTGTGAAATCAGTGATTAAGATTTTTAGGGTAAATGTAACTGGATATCAGCCACTTCATATGATTCGGTCTACTAGTGTAGCTCAAATCCTTATTTTAAGCCTCGCAGACATCCAAATTCTTATCTGGGTATCTTTGAACTTGATCATAGAGAAAAGGACTGGCTGGGGCAGACTCATGGGTGACTCTGAGTATGAGTGCTTACATCCTGGCAGGTGCACCCCATGTCCAACCCAGATGGTGGGAATGCAGCCCTGCCTCCTGGTTCCACAAACATATCCCAATCACACCAGCACTTGCAATGTGGAAAAGTTTTACTAAAGATGTGAAGGCCTTGAGATGATGAGGCACTAAGCTGTGTTGAGGCAAACAAGTTTACATTGTCTGAAGGTTTGTGTTTTAGTCAGGGTCCATTCCATGCTGCTGTGATGAGGAGACCCCCAAATATGATGGATTAGGCAGATGAAAGTTGATTTCTCACCCATCAAACAGTATTGGCAGAGGAGGTAGAGGTGGCTCAGTGCTGGTCCAGGGATCGATAGATAAGAGAGATCAAGAGATCGATTAATCGATCAATGTGCACTTTCCAGGGCATGTCTGTGCTGGACTCTATACATCTACACAGAATCCTGGTGTTTGTGGAAGTTGCCAACGCGGACTGATTCAGATGAGTTGTACGGGCCACTCCAGTAACCCTGAGGGGTGATGTCATTTTCACGTGATTTTTCCAAAATGAACAAATAACTTTTGGTAATATTTGTAACAAAATACATGCCTCTTCAACAGGATTAAGAAAAAAACTATTGCCTTGATTATAGGATAATTGCCATCAAATTATGCAAAGTACATTCTTTCTATATGTTTGGTGAGTTCATTTGAAAGTTGTGCAGATGTGGAAACAACCTTCCATTAGGTCAGAACTGTCCAGTGCTTCAGAGGACATCTAGCCCCTTTGGCCTACCCATTAAATGCTGGAATCACCCCTAAATATTATGACGATAAAAATGCCCCCACGGGTTTCCCAAATTCCCCCTAGACAACGGCATTTCCCCTACTGAGAGCCAATACTCTGAAGGAATGTAGGTGGAATGCTCTCTCTGACTTTGGGACCAAGTTTCAGGTTGAGCAAAAGCAAAGTAGTTACCATTTCATGTGGCTTCCTCCAAAGGTTTAGGTTGTAAGAAAGCTAAGTTCTTGCCCTCAGTAACTGGCACAGGTTGAGATGAAAGTATAACTGTGTGCAGACACATTAACCGAATCACCTCTGCTTTTTCTTAATGTCCTCTTTGGACTTTATGAGTGTGATTTTCTCCATGTGGATTGAGGAAGAAAAAAAAATTGAGGAAGAAAAGGCAAGGCAATCTTCTTTTGCTACAAATGTCTTAGACCCATTATTGTAAGATGTGTGAAAGTACTAAATTTACAGAAAGGTCTAAGTAATAGCAAACAAGGTGAGGAAATTTACTTCTAACTGGCAAGGTATAATCTCCCTAAAAGGAACCTTAAAGTAGGACTTATTCAGCTGTACATTTAGGTTACTTTGCTGTCAAGAGAAACTGGAAGAAGATTTCAGGGCAAATGTTACCCTGGAATACACACACAGCTGCATGCAAATATCCAGGGCGCAATTTTGCTTTAGTTAAGTAGAAGACCTTAATCATTCTTGCAAACTTTTAGCTCCTGGTAATAAACAAGTTTCTTTCTTAATGATCAGATTCTCCTTCTTTAGTCTTTTTTATTTTTTAGTTAGTTTTCTTTTAAACATTCTTGACTACCGAATCCTTGTTTTTCAGACAGGTATACGATTAATGATTATCTATGACTGTAACAAGCTGTCACTTGTTGGTGCCTCAGACTCTTCAAGTATAAAACGGGGAAGGAGGTTAACTAGATACTCTAATGGCTCTTCCAGCTCACGATTTTAGGTTTCAGGGACCTAACTGTAGCCGAATGACCCTGTTTTTAATATCAAGGATATCCTTTTAATAAGGGGTAAAATGACTGACTTTACAAGTGAGAGATGAGGAGACCCTGGAAATTCACCTTATTCTTCTGCAATATCTTGTTTATCTCAACTTAGTATCACATCCCTGCAGCACATTATCTGAGTTTGAATTTTGAGCATGCTGCTCATTAGCTATCTGACCTTGGGACAACTACATATCACCTCTGCGCCTCAGTTTCTTCATGTGTAAAATGGCGATATTCCTCTGAAGTGTCCTTGTGAGTAGAAAGTAGATCTGCATTAAGTTAGCTGCTCAGAATGGTCCCCAGCACATGGTAGGCACTCAGCGTTATTTGACTTCTTATGTGAATCCTTAGTTCCGGGCACATGGTGGAAATTTGGTCGATATTCACTGTACTGAATGAGGGCATTTCATTGCTGGACATTTCTCCAGACTCACATTTTCCTATTGCTAGGGTGTCATGTGGAGAATTTAGTATTCAGTATTTCAGAGATTTGGATTTGTGATGAATTTCTGAAACCCGATTGAATGTGGCAGTGCCTGGTCTCTACAAATAGTGTGGAGCATTTTCCCAGCCCGTCATCTGTGGTTCTGTAGCAGTTCTGCTAACACGTTTTGGGAGTTGCCCCCTCATGACAGTTTTATAGCACAGTAATTTCACTTTGTCCATAACCTTGAGAGAGGTGCACTTGGGGTTCCTATTATAATGTAACAAATGAAGGCTCGAGTCTTCCCATTCAAATCAAATATATGGATTTTTAAAATTTTTTATTGTTATGTTAATCACCATACATTACATCATTAGTTTTTGATGTAGTGTTCCATGAGTCATTGTTTGTGCATAACACCCAGTGCTCCACGCAGAACGTGCCCTCTTTAATACCCATCACCAGGCTAACCCACCCCCCCTCCCCTCTAGAACCCTCAGTTTGTTTTTCAGAGTCCATCGTCTCTCCTGGTTTGTCTCCTGCTCCGATTTACTCCCCTTCATTCTTCCCCTCCTGCTATCTTCTTTTTTTTTCTTAACATATATTGCATTATTTGTTTCAGAGGTACAGATCCGTGATTCAACAGTCTTGCACAATTCACAGCGCTCACCATAGCACATATCCTCCCCAATGTCTATCACCCAGCCACCCCCTCCCTCCCACCCCCCCGACCACTCCAGCAACCCTCAGTTTGTTTCCTGAGATTAAGAATTCCTCATATCAGTGAGGTCATATGATACCAAATATATGGATTTTTAACCCTGGGAGGATTTTACTTTTCCATTATAAAAATGCTAAGTATTATGGGCTTCATTTTTCCCTAAATTGATATAGTTCTGCTATAGCCTTCAAATGCTAAGGACCACTCTCTGTCTTCATTCCCTGTCCTTAGGGGGATTTCAAACATCAATCAGAGATAGTGGGGCCAAGATTAGTGCTATAGACAGACTGTTTGCATCCTCCCAAAATTCATGTGTTCAAATCTAACCGCCAATGTGATGGTATCGGGAGTGTGGAATCCTCATGAATGGGATTAGTGCTCTTATAAAAGAGATTCTCTCTGTTTTGTATTCTTGGCCCCAGGATAAGTTTGGCACAAAGTAGGATCTCAGTAAATGTTTGATGAATACATAAACACGTTTCTGTCTCAAGAAAAATAGCAGAATATTTCCATATTTCAGGCTCAGCAACAAATACTATGTTTGTAAACACAAGCATACTTTTACAGAGATTTATGAGGACATTAATCCACTAGGAAAAATAACACTGTTTCATTCTCCAGAGGAAAGGTACTCCTTAACATTATTAGACAGTATTAAACTACTCCATTGTCTGATGTAAGTTATTAACTACCCGCCATAAAATAAAAAAATCAAAGAAAGACTTAAATGGTTATATCTTGGTCTTAAATGAATAAAAGAAAGTGTTTCTTTACTTTCAAAATAAACCAAGAATCCCAAAGTTTCTAAATGTACCAGTGAGCTGGTTTTTGACAGGAATCAGTCACTCTTTGTTAACATAAAGGAAATGTCCTGAGTCTGGTAATTCAATTTTAAGATCGACATTCAATTATTTAGTAATAAATCCTCCTAGGATGGCATTACACAAGCACTGTGCTATTTTTTTAATAGGGTCAGGGGGAGATGAGATGGCAATTTATTGATCAGATGAGACTCTGGGAGACTGATAAATTTCTGCAAATGTCAGAGTATGCCCAACGACGCCAAATGCTGCTGAGAAATTATTCTAGTATTTTGTCTATACATTAAGGTTAAATTGCAAAGCACTGGCAACCTTTTAGGGCAAAAGCCATCTCAGTAGATTCCCATTCTATCTGAGGTAAAGTTCTAAGGTCAGGACGTAAGACAAAAATCATCCGCAGGGAGAACCATCTTTGAAAGCCTCTGAGGGAGGCATACTATTGGAAACTGACATATGGTAGGTCAATGAATTCAACCTGGCCACTTTTTCTCTTGGGTAGGAAGAGATCTCTGTGTTTTCTGGCTAAGCACCACATGAATGCAATGCTGTAGAAAAGTGAGTTCTGCATCCTTAAATTCCAGACTCTGATGTTAATACTTTGAAGGATAATTGAGAGAGGAGATGGGGGAAGAAGTAGATTTGTGTTTTCCCATAGCACTCGCTCTGGAGTAACTTGTGCATTGGTTGGATGGAGGGGATAGTTGCTGGCACTGTTGAAGGTTAATTGATCTCCACTCAACCAACTTGCCTGATTAAGTGACTCCCCTCCTCGTCTCTGCAAAGCACACTGATGGCTTCTACCTCCGTGCTAGCTACACTTGTCTGGTGGGTTAATATCTAGTTCTCTCACACACTTCTATTAAACTTTGTGTTTACCAATTGTTAGCTGTGTTGTCTTAAATCTGTTCATGGTAATTGTACTTGCAGTTATAATTATACAGTTTAATTAAGTATTATGTAAACTGATAAATTATGAGTGTGAAAAGAGAATTATCTCTAAATTGAACGCTTTGGAAAAAAATTGATAAAGGCATTTAGCTAAAAAATGCTGTCAGATGAGGTGTGAGGGAGACAAATGTTAAGACAGTGAAAATATCATAAAAATCTAGGAGCTGAAACTCAAAGTATGGTAAAAGTTTCTTGAGGTCTTGCAGCATTTTCAAGATACTGAAAGTAGAAAAAAAGTTTCTTGAGGTCTTGCAGCATTTTCAAGATACTGAAAGTGGAAATTAGAGACTTCCACTTTGCATTATATTTCATGTGAGAAACAAAATGTGGAATTCCAATCAGCAGACCCACACTCAAAGATTCTACATGAAAATGGGAAGACTGGGGATTTCTGTTTTAAAAAGTTAAACAGATGAACACAGGGGAAGGGAAGGAAAAATAAAATAAGATGAAAACAGAGAGGGAGGCAAACCATAAGGGACTCTTAACAAACTGAGGGTTGCTGGAGGGGAGGTGGGTAGGGGGATGGGGTAACTGGGGGGATGGGCAGGGAGGGCACTTGGAATGAGCACTGGGTGTTGTATGCAACTGATAAATCGCTAAGTTCAACCCCTGAAACTAATAATGCAGTATATGTTACCCAAATTGAATTTAAATGAAAACATTTTTTAAAAAGTTAAACTGCTTAGGGCAGAGACTGTGAATTCTTCACTAGTATTTTTTCTTTACTTCTTCCTTTAATAACAGAAATCCTGAATTCTAGCTGGGCCATACCATCCAGACTAGAGGATAAATTTCTAAGGTGTCTTTGTGGCTCAATGTGACCATGTGCCTAAACTTGGCCAAAGGGATGTGAGCAAAAATGATGTGTCCCATTTCTATCACATCCTTAAGAGGAACAGATGTGCTTGCTTTGATCTTTCCCTTCCCATTGGCAAGAACAGATACAGTTGTGGGAGCTGGGACTGTTTCCCCCAGACCTGGAGGTGATGGTAGCTCTGTGCTGACGTAGACCTACCCCAGTGGCCCTGGACCACCTCTGCCTCCTCTGCCTGTACTGTTTTGTGGGGGAGAAATCAACTTCTGTCTTTAGTAATCTGTTTTTTGGGGGGAGTCTCTTTGTTCTAGCAACATATGTACATACATATAATTTATACAAAGATCTATATTTTTATATGCAGCATATCATGTATTTATGTTTGTGTAAGTATATAATATGGATAATTATTGTCTGATCTGCACTTTAAATGACCTTTGCAATTAACTAAGCAATCTGCCAGTTCTTTTTTTTAAATTTTTTTATTGTTATGTTAATCACCATACCTTACATCATTAGTTTTTAGCAATCTACCAGTTCTGATAACAAAGATTCTACTGTATTATTTTTCCTCTCCTTTTAAACTGGGCATGAAAGTTGAGTACTTTTAGTGAGAGCTGATTTTGTATCTCTGCAACAACTACACAGATGGCACCATTATCTGGTTAAGTTCCATGGGTAGGACTTGCCAGTTGACAACTGTGAGCAGTTGTACTAGGGGAAGAAAGGGCAAATGCTCAGAGACCATCCCTTGCACCCCCAAGGGTTGCCATTTTGAAGGACTCCAAGGCTATAATTAACACCATAGCTTATATGAATGGCACCCCCAGGGTTTGGCAGTGCACAGCCTGAGCAGCTGTCCTTGGAGCTTTTGCTGATGCTTGCTGAAGGAGCTTCTGGCTCTCAAGCTCAAAACTACCACATTAATCAGTCATTGATACCTGATGCTGGCCTGCATGTAGCCAAGCGGACATTCTTATATATTGTTGGTGGGAGTGAAAACTGGTAAAGTTTTTGTGAAGGGCAATGTCTATCATGAATTAGATGCTATGTTTGCTTTGAGCGAGATTTTCTTCTTCTAAGAGATTATTTGAAAGAAATTCTCAAACATGTGGTTGGAGATGTGTGTTCAAGTGCGTCCTTTGCAGCAGGGAGAAAAATCTACGTGTCCTTTTTCTACCCCTTCATTACTTTCTTCAAGACATGTTATTGCAGCTCATACAAAGTATACAACTTTTGGAAATTCAGGCTGGATAAGACGCACAATGACCCTGTTCCTCGTGGAACTTACCTTCCTGTGGGGTATCAGATTCACAGTAAACAGATGAATAAATAAAGGTATTACTATGTCAAGTAGTCAGTAGATGCATAATTTATATTTCATCCACATCGTGGAATGCCATTACAAAAGAATGACATACACTGATTTTTACAAAGATGAAAAATTACTAAAGATATACTGTCGAATGAAAAAAAATCACACTGTGATGCAATGTGAGTAGTACGATCACAACAGGGTAAAAAGTATATGTTTATGGGCATATATATGCCTGTCATTGCACAGAAAACATGGGAAAGCAGATGAACCAGAATATCAGCAGCAACTCTCCCTGGGGTGAAAGTCTCAATGCCAGGTGAGTGCTCCCATATATGTGGCAGGGGCGGGGGGAGGAACAAGGGAAGGTTTATTAATATGTTATTCTGAATTATTGCATCTTCCACATTGAGACTATGTTCCCACCTTCTTTCTGTATTTAAAAAGAAGAAGCCAACAAGAAATCATCAATGCTTCCCTAAAGCTGCTAAGGGTATAGGGCAGTGGAGGAAGATCTTCTCCTGTTCAGATGTTCATAAAGCAGCAATTTCATGTCTAGAAATTGTCCCTAGAGAAGTAATCCATGATGTGTGGCAGAAATTTAAAGAGAAGGATGTTCATTCCAGGATTGCCAATAATAGTTTAAAAAATGATACCCAACAACAGGGAAATGACTGAATAAATTATAGCAATTCCATGTGAGAAAATATCACACAATTCAAAATCTTGTTTTAGTGACTCTGGACATATATAAATGCTCCTAACATGAAAATTTGTGAAAAAAAGTAGCAAACCAAAATTGCCCACATGGTAAAATCCAATGTTGTAATAAAATTCATCTATGCATCTAACTATGTCTGTATGCAGGCATGTATGTATCCGTCCATCCATCTATCCACCTAACAAAACACTGGAATCAATTTTTAAAGTGAGAATGTTAATTTATAATTGTGCTTGTTTTAAAAATAATTTTGGGGGCGACTAGGTGGCTCAGTTGGTTAAGCGTCTGACTCTTGATCTCAGCTCAGGTCTTGATCTCAAAGTCATGAGTTCAAGCCCCACACTGGGCTCCACACTGGGCATGGAGCCTACTTAAAAAAATAAATAAAACTAATTTTATTTTGTAAAATTTTCCAGGTATGTGCAATGCAGAGGTATTACTTTTATAAACCACACACACACACACACACACACACACACTCATACACACATGCAGAGCAATACAAGCTTAGTACAAACATCAAACATAAAAAGAGCCCATGTGTAACAACTGTTATCATCTCCTCTACTTTTGGTTGTGTCAACTCAAAAGATTATTAATCCTGAGGAAAATGTACTACCCTGACAGTTACCATGAATTACATTGAATCGTATGAAATTGCTGTGTTTGTAGGTAAAAAATACTGGCAATTTTATAAATACTGGTTCAATCTATTCTCTATAGCATATTCTTTAATCTGAATGAAAATTACTAAATCCCTTCAGACTCATCCTTTACTATAAAGGGCTGTGCTTTCGGAGACTTTGTGATGAAAGTGGTCATGTGTTTTATTTTTTTCAGATGGGGGATTTCTGCAACCACAGAGGCCCCCACACCCTTAGAAGGACCTCAGGTTTGATGTATACTGTGTTATCACTGTTGCAAAATTCTTAATGACTTTTGAACAGTGGGCTCCATGTTTTCCTTTGCACTGGGCCCCTCCAGTTCTATAGTGATCCTAGATGGGAATATTCTTGAAGCCAATGGCCTGTGATTTCAAGTATGCATATAAAGAAGATGGTATTTTTGGAAACCCTAAGGGAGCAGTCAAATAAAATTGCCCTCATTTTCTAAGTCATAAACCTATGTACATTAACACCAGCCTCTGTGTCACTGGGAACATCTCAAGGGATGCAGTAGGTGGCCGGGTGTAGGAGGTAATGGAAGGCATCACTGGGTTTTTCTAACCAAAAAAAAAAAAAAAAAAAAAAAGAGTGATAAAGTTATATAACTCCCTAGGGTCCAAATGGGCTTATGGAGTCCTCATTATTGCATTCATAAGCTTTCCATATGCCCGTCAAGAAGAAAAGGCATTTTACTTGCTTGCTTTTGGAATGGAACTGGCAGGAAATAAAACAGCTCTGACTTCTATTGTGTCCCCCAAATACAGCAAATATGATGCTTGTTAGGGTGGATTCCTGCCTTATTAAGACTATTATCCAGCTGAAGGTACTCAGCTGCACTCCTGCTTCCTGCTGGAATGATACCCTTACTTAATGGACAGGAGAGGGAGATGCAGAAGATAGAACTTCAGTTTGTCAGTTTCCCTCTCTCAAACACCTAGAAAACATGCCACTGCATTTGATCTATTACACTTTTGAGGGGCTGTGGTACAGTCTCTTACTCTAAATAATAAAATTTCCAGAAGGAATATTCTTGGGATGTGCAGACCAATCTTCAGGGAGTCCTTGCTAATATGGTATTGTTTCCATATCTTTTAAAGATTTTATTTATTTGAGAGAGAGTGTGAGTGAGAGAGCACAAGCAGGGGGAGCAGCAGAGGGAGAGGGAGAAGCAGACTCCCCACTGAGCAGGGAGCCCAATGTGGGGCTTGATCTCAGGACCCCTGAGATCATGACCTGAGCCAAAGGCAGCCGCTTAACTGACTGAGCCATCCAGGTGGCCCAATTCTCTATATCGTTTATATGACTCTTTCGAATCAAGCAATATTCTGTTGTCTAGTGTATTCCAGTACAGAATTTGTCATTGAAAAATCAATCCTTTTGTGTACTATATCCACACCTAAGACTATATCCCAGGTAAATAGTTAATAATATTCACAAACATTTAAGTACAAGAACACTCATTTCAGGATTGCTTAAAATCCTCTTAAAAACTTATGTCCAACCATTAAAAATGATAGCAACTCCATGAAATGGACAGTTGTATAGTCATTAGAAATCTTATTTATAAAAAATTGTTAATGACAGAAGTAGCATTATATCTCAACATATTGATCCACCTGTTGCCTGTGTATTTAGCCACCCAAGACCACACAGAAGTAAAAATAGTCAAATAATTCAACACGCTAACAATGCGATAAAGATTTGGATTTGTGCTTGGAACAGCAGTTTTTCCTCTCTCAGAGGCTAGAGGAGGGAAAGATGCTAGTTGAACAGGAGACTCAAATTCTAGAGAAGCTGGATGGCTGGGAGAGACCATGTGTCCTAAGCCTGGGAGGGATGCAAAGACTTTTTCATTGTGAGAAACAGGATCTCAGAGTGAAAGATTCTCAGAGTTGCTGGCATTAGTCATCACCGGAAGAGCCACCATGTAACAGCCCTGGGTACTCTTCAACTCCTTGGGAGAGAGGATCTGAGAGATGGACCCACTGGGAAGGGATCTGAAGGGGGAGACCCTGCTATCCTGGTCAAGGTGGAACTTGGTAGAACCAGTCGGAAATATCTCTACAAATATGGCAGCAGTGGACAAATCATAAGTAATAACCTGGTTATTTTGTTTTTTGTTTTTGTTTTAGAATATGTGGCAGCTCTGAGATTTATTCTTTCATTCAATAACTACTTCGCAAACATCTGTTATTTGCCAGCTACCCTGCTAGGTACTCACTGTACATTGTTGAACATGATAGTTTTCTGTCCTCAGGAGATTGTGCATTTTCATGAAGGAACTCTCAGGTCAGTGCAAACAGAACACAATAGGAGAGCATGAGAGTGTTACATTGGGATAATGTTTTTCTTGATAGAAATACAGTATTATTAATATGAATGGTGGCATGAAGAATTTTGAGTTTTGCTGGTCCAGCACATAAATCAGTCTTCAACAAACGCTTGGAGAAGAGAGTGATGGATAGGTTCTGATTTGATTTCTTTCAAAATTCGTTTTGAAACTTGGGGAAGGATTCTCTCATAAAGTCTCTGAGTGAGCAGTTCTCAGTCACGATGCATTGATATCTGGTACGTTGAAGTCAGCTTTGAGATGTGTTACCAATAATTAGTAACTGACATAGAGTATCGAGGTTTTTTTCTAATCACTTTAAAAAATATAGTCAATTGTATTTCATTAAAGTGATGGTTTGCATCATGATACCTAGAAGAGGAAAGACTGCACTTAGAACCAGAGGGCTGGGAATTGTCATGAAACTGACATCCAATTTTACCTCTGTCTCAATTCACTGTGGATTACTATTATGGTACTTTAATTTGAAATTATTTTTAAATTGAAGACATCTATGAGAGTTAGTAGATTTGTTTATTATTTATTTATTTTTGACTGCTGAAGTTTCATTTTGAAACCATTGTTTCTGGGTTTTTTTGTTGTTGATAATTACCCATATAAAAATCACATCAAGAAACATTCACATCCATTTTTACATACAGGCAATATAAATTTTAAAAATCAGAGACATTAAGGAAAGTCATCCAGTGTTGTGTCTGGCCTGAACTGAAATGGTCCATGCATAAGATAATTAAGAGCAGGGACCGTGGTGAACTTCAGAATGTATGCCGGATTTGAAACACTTCATTATAAAAAGAAAGAAAGTTGTGTGCAGAAAAGAAATTACAATCTCAGATCACCTTTGTCTCACCTTCTCTTTGCTTAAATACCACCATCATGTACTTGCTTTCAGTGCCTTCTCTTCCGTTGATAGGATTCTCATAATTTGTGTTTTCTAAAGCCTTAATTTTTGCTAAGAGATTATATACATGAACAAGAATATATAGCCAGTAATTCATAATCAGTAGAAGAATATTTAGCTCTATTATAGCAAAAGAGCTGGAGAACATAAGGTAGAATTTTCCAGAAGGCAAGTGAACCTGGAATCACAGAAGTTTCAGTGACTCTTTAATCTTCTTTCTCCTGGTATTTGCAAGGAGTTCACATGATGTCTCCATTAGTTAAAACTTTGATTGCCAGTGATAAAAATTCTTATTCTAACTGACCTAAGCAGAAAAGGGAAAATCTGATTTTATATTTTAGATAATGAAAATATCCTAAATTAGAGTTAGTTTTCAAGGAGGCAAACCATATCAGGGGCCAGGTCTCTGCATTTTTTCTCTGCCCCCTTCCATGTTGACTGCATGCTCTGGTTCTATGTAATGGCCCTGGACCTACATCACGCCAGCCTGAAGTCCAGTGGAGAAGAAAGTGTGCTTCTCTTTCAATATTTTTCTCAATAAGACAGACTCAGGCTCTGCTTCTCTGAAACCCACGCCAAGAGAGCAAGAAAGGGAAAAAACAGAAACAGGAACAAAAACCGTGTTGGGAGAGTAACTTCCTCTAGCAGGATCTCTGATAATAGAGGATAATGGTTTTTCTACTTTTTGAATGCTCAGAGCAACGGATGGATAAGGATCTCAGAAATAATTCCTGCTGATTCCCATCGGAACAAAGAAAAGCTTTATCATTTTTTTTACTCTTTTTTTTTTTCGGACAAAGATTCAAATCAAATTCACATGGCTGTTATGAGACACTTACAATGTCAAGTCACCCAAGCCCCCTCTTGGATGACCCTGGGATTCAATGTTCTGGGAAGAGCTGGGAAGAGTGAAGACCTGGATTTTTGGGACTCAGGGGCTACTCTTTGTTTTGAGTGAGTCAGAGGTCCTTGAGTCGAAAGCCTAATGTTGAATTAATGCTGTGTCATTTAATGTGACTCTACTAAAAAAAGACCACAGTGAGTGGAAATTTTATGACTAAAGAAAATGCATCTAAATTCCATGTATTTTGGAGGTGACCTCTTCGAAGCTCTCTGGCTTTCTGACTTCACATTCCAAAGACCAGGAATGAAAGAGGAAGGACCATAATTTAAGGGCACAGTATAAGCACAGTTGATTGCAAAGAACAATAAATTGTCATCAGAAATCAATACATTATTTTCCAAAGCTTGTCTGGGGAGAATCATTCCATCTTCACAGACACAGTGAATGTTTACCAGATTTATCGCTGTTTGCTGGGGGTTTATACAGCATCATATGTCCAATGGAATCCATAAGGAAGGGAAGCTTGGTTATTCAGCCTCTCCCTGCAGTGTGTATAAGCTGCTCAGAAATCTCAGAAAGCCTTAATACAGACTTGTAACAGAGCAGTCTTTTCCATGTGCAATTAATTGATCAATCAAGAGGAGATTCCTAGGTTATTAATTTAACTGTTCACTTCTTAATGCTTGACTTTGCAAATAGGGGTCCACATTAGATAAATTTATTTTATTAATGCAGATAATATTAAACATTTAGGCAGTCCTGACATACGAGGCTGAGTTTTATATATTTAAGGGATAATTTAACATGTATCAGGACACTAAAAATATATAAATATATTGACGGTAGCCACAGAATGTACTGAATCCTATAGGTTATGATTTAAATATAGTAGGAAATTGGGGCGCTTGGGTGGCTCAGTTGGTTAAGCGGCCGACTCTTGATTTTGGCTCAGGTCATGATCTCAAGGTCATGGGATCAAGCCACATCAGGCTCCCTGCTCAGTGGGGAGTCTGCCTCGGGATTATCTCTCTCCCTCTGCCTCTTCCCCTCCCTGCTCCCCTACCCCACCTCACTCGTCTCTCTAATAAAAAAATAAATCTAATAAATCTTTAAAAAAATCTTTAAAAATAAATACATCTTAAAAAAATCAATCAATAAAAAAACTTTAGATAATTATATTACTTATTTAAAAAATAAATAAATTTTTAAAAAATCTTTAAAAAATAAATACAGCAGGAAAATAAAATATGAATATTTTGGATTCAGGTGCAAACAATTTGAAGGAGAAGTTTACCAAACATTGAAATTTTTTCCCCTAAAATCCTTACGTAAAGGTATTGGGAACTTTAGATACATGGTGAAAACTGACTTAGTTGCAAGTCACTAATTTGGAGTTCATGATGATTTGACCTTAGCTAGACTAACATTTACTTGTTCCTTCTACTCAGAGAGAATTAGCCATGCTACATGAAAAGATTTTGCCAGGGAGCATCTTATCTATTTGTTAAAGTACTTGATAGCACGGAAATTGCATTTCATTGAAATTGTTTTGTAATTTACCTGGACTCCAATTAGTCAAAATTGTGATGTTTGACCATGCTTCACTTTATGCCACAAGAACATCTAGTTCAAATTTTAAATATAACATTCCCTCCTAACAAAATATTTTTATAAAATTAGGCTTTTTTTCCTTTTAAAAATACCTTTCTTTTAGTTTTTATACCATAAGTAATACTGGAATGTAATGTTTAATAAAATAGTCACCATTCTGGGTAAACCTCTGCTTTTATTATTTGTGTCCTGATATAGTCATTTTATTAACTGAAATCATAAACTGTCTTAGCTCTAAATATAAATTTAGCAGAGCCAATAAAATGTTACCTGGCCATTTTTAACCAGTGCTTTGGAGAAGCTTAGATGTTTCCAAAGTCCTATACTGGAAAAAATAATCAATGGCCAAGGGTCTTGTGTCAGATGAATGCATAGCAAGGTGATTTCCAAGACAGATTTTAATAAAAACAAAAACATTCAAGGGGTAACTTCCCTGCTCGAGACAGTCTCTCCATCTGAACGCAAAAAGAGGTGAGAAACACTCCATTTGTAACTTTCCCCATCTAGAGCATAAAATCCCACTTTCAGAACAGGCATCAGGGAAAATGGGGATTTTCTCATTATCCCAGGGACATTTTCCAACCTGCCATGTCTTCTAATGAGTAACCATGAGGTCTCTGAAGCAGCCTCATCCCCAAGAGAAGTCCAAGAAGACTCTCAGTCTTGGGGTGAGTCACTCCTGAGAAGTCTTGTCCCCAGAACTAAAGAATAGATATGGGGTGGGGCTGAAGGGAAAGCTGCTTTATATTCTGTTTCTAGTAAAAATACCATGGGTGTGGGGAGCACTGATTTTCATCAGCCTCCCACAGGTTAAGAGAAAATTGGAAATTCTAGTAAAGTTCCCAAAGCTATAAGTTTGTATTAGGCACTCTATAACCTAGGGCCACCATCTCAGAAGATATACTCACAATATTTAACAGTCCTACAAATTCTTCTGTTTCTCTGTACTCTCCCCCTTCTTTTACTATTGCCCTTCAGCTTAAAATCACTGATTAGGCCACTTCTGGTCATTTATTCACCAAATACTTATTGTTCTAGATCAGACACTGTTGGTAGGCACTGGAGATACAGAAATTAACATGACAGACAAAATCCTTTTCATCAGACACCTTATGCTCCTGGGTGGGGATATGGGGAGACAGGAGACAAGTTTGTGATATAAAACTTGAGAGCTGTAAGTCCTATAACACACAAAGCCAAGTGTGGTGTTGCAGTGGTGGAGTTGAGATAGTGGTTGTTTTAGTTAAAAAACCAGAAGGCATTTTTAGCTTTAATAGGCAGTCTTTCAGAGTATTCATCAAAAGGCAGATCTGTCTTTGTGAGTATTCATCACAGACCTCCAGAGAAACAGAACTAATAGGATGGAGATGGAGATATAGAGTAGGATGTAGGTGGTGTAGGTGTAGACATAGGTGGTGTAGGTGTAGATGTAGGTGGTAGAGGTGCAGACATAGGTGGTGGAGGTGTAGACGTAGGTGGTGTAGGTATAGTGTAGGTGGTGGAGGTATAGACATAGGTGGTGTAGGTGTAGACGTAAGTGGTGTAGGTATAGTGTAGGTGGTGTAGGTGTAGACATAGGTGGTGGAGGTGTAGATGTAGGTGGTGGAGGTGTAGACGTAGGTGGTGGAGGTGTAGACGTAGGTGGTGCAGGTATAGGTGTAGGTGGTATAGGTCTAGATATAGGTGGTGAAGGTGTAGACATAGGTGGTGTAGGTATAGGTGTAGGTGGTGTAGGTGTAGATATAGGTGGTGTAGGTGTGCAGGTGGTGTAGGTGTAGACATAGGTGGTGTAAATGTATAGGTGGTGTAGATGTAGGTGGTATAAATGTAGTGTAGGCAGTGTAGGTGTAGACGTAGGTGGTGTAGGTGTAGACATCGGTGCTGTAAGTATAGTGGAGGTGTAGATATGGATATATATTTATAAGAGCAGATTTATGATAGCAGTTGGTTCATGCAGTTATGGGACTGAGAAGTCTCACAATCCTCTGCAAGCTGAAGGACCAGGATAACTAGTGGCATAATCCATTCAAGTCCAAAGGCCTGAGAACCAGGCAGCCCTGTTGTAAAT
The DNA here is from genome assembly GCF_003265705.2 of Callorhinus ursinus. Classification (NCBI taxonomy): domain Eukaryota; kingdom Metazoa; phylum Chordata; class Mammalia; order Carnivora; family Otariidae; genus Callorhinus; species Callorhinus ursinus. Next base: position 3,848,183 of record NW_027397115.1, read on the forward strand.
CCCTGAGTCCAAAGGCCTGAGAACCAGCAGCTCTGATGTCCAAGGGGCAGGCGAAGAGGGACATTCCAGCTTAAGAAGAGAGAAAGAATCATCCTCCTTCAACTATTTGTTCCATTCAGGCACCCAGTGGATTGGATGATGCCCACCCACGTTGGTGAGATGGCTGTCTTAGTCCACTGAGTCAAATACTAATTTCTTCTAGAACTATCCTTATGGTCACACCCACAAATAATGTTTCACCAGCTCTCTGGGCATCCCGTAGGTCAGTCAAGTGAACATATAGAATTAACTCTCAGAATGGCACTAGAGTTCATCTTTATCTTGGCTTGTTAATCATATCCGTGTCCCCTTTATACGTAAAGGCTATTTATGGCCATTTGACTTTGGAAGGCCCATGCATTCGAAGCTTGAATTTGTACAGTTTTGTTATTTCTGTTGAAAAAAATTGTGTCTCATCAGTCCCATGTGAGGAGGGGAAGAAGGGATGGCTGACTTTGAAGTCAGAGATGCAGCTTAGGTTCATTCTGTGGGAGGTAGGATCCCTGCAGCACGCACATTACTAGTGGAGGCATGCTCCCATCTCCTTCAATCCGCAGAATCCTGTTGATTTCAAAGGTGTTCTCTGAAGATAAGGTTGCATACCAACGGATAGGTCAGAGCCTAAGCGATTGCACATCAGCAGTCTTTTTCCTTAAATATGCACTTTTAGCTTGCAGGTCTTTCAAACAATATAGTTGTCAATAATTTAGCAAATAATCTCCTACGTCTTAAAATTTTTATAGCACTTGGGGTTTGCAATCAGGTAATGTTTTACATCCTGGATGCCGCTACAAATCGAAAGTATTTATTGCATAGCCAAGTACTTACACAAACAGAGATCTCCTAGAAAAAGTTGGGGGGGAAGGACAGATGTTTGTAGATAAATATTTGTAAAATAAAACTGTTTTAATGAGAAAACTTGTTGCAGAGAGAATGGAATGGTTGTGTGACTTGGAATGCAAAATTGGGTAACGATCATCTCATTTTGCTTGGTTTGTGATGAGATCTTCAAACTCTAGTTTGACTAGTCAGATGAGATCTGAAAGTGAGAAAAATGGGTTCTGTTTATTGCTCACAAGGGTGCCCTGCACTTAGTAGATGCATAATGAACTTGTGTTAATTTGAAGCCTCTCTGATTTATGGGGACACATGGTAGTCCTGAAAACCAGTTTTATTCTTCAACCAAGAACTCACAAACATCCTGCTATGCCTCCAGCTCATGTGTGTCAGGAGATTATTAGAGAAGTGCATGGAAATACATGGAATATTGGTGTTTTTATTGGTATTATTTATTTACTACACCAGTGGTATTTTTTTAAACATTTTATTTATTTATTTGACACAGAGAGAGGGAGATAGTGAGACAGAGAGAGAGAGAGAGAGCGAGCACAAGTGGGGGAGTGGCAGGCAGGCAGAGGGAGAGGGAGAAGCAGGCTCTCTGCTGAGCAAGGAGCCCAATGTGGGACTCGATCCCAGGACCCTGGGATCATGACCTGAGCCGAAAGCAGCAGCTTAACTGACTGAGCCACCCAGGCACCCCTACACCAGTGGTTCTTAACTCCATTCTTACCAATGTCAATTTTTATAACAAATATTTCCTAATATATCTTTTGCTCTTATGAGCTATACCTCATGGGTAATGTAGCTATTTATCATATAATTTTAAAATATAATACCCTAATCATAATATAAATGAGAAATAAGAGAAAACTGTTGCAACTTATAACAATAATAATATCATGTGTATTTTAGGCCTGACCATGCTAGAAGACAAAATATAACAACCAAATGTTTGCACTTGGATATAAAATTGCCTGTTTATTCACATCTACACAAGTAGAGCAGATGCATTGTATTGGTTGTTGTATTTAGAAAATACTGAGATTTTCCAAAATGATAAATGAATGACTCAGTAGAATTCTAAAGTAAAAGCTTACATCAATAGACACAGAGAGATTGTGCTTCTGGAAAATGGGGTGTTTAAAACTGTGAAAACAAGGGGTGCCTGGCTGGCTCAGTCGGTAGAGCATGTGACTCTTGATCTTGGGGTTGTGAGTTCGAGCTCCACATTGGGTGTAGCATTTACTTAAAAAAAACCTATTGAACTGCTATTTTAGATTTGTATATGAAGTACAGTCCGATTCTAGGCTCAGAAGATTGTGAACAAGTTGTTACCTACATGAACATTCAAAGTCATTCAGAATATAGGCACAACCTTTGCTTTGTAGACAGAGATGTCTAGTATCCCTGGACCCCATTCTCCAAACTATAGTCACAGCTGATCCCATCTCTCACTCAGTGCGACAACCAAATTAAATGTCCCTTTATATTTTCAAAATGTTCTCTATGAGGCTATCCCATGACTGTTTAGATCCATTGAATTAAGTCATGAAGACAAGATGGTGATTGTGAACCTCTCTGCTGGCTTATCCTGTAATAGCCTTTTGCTATTTTTTCCAAGTCCCTGATAATTTTTGAGGCAGCGACACCTCATGGTGATGTCACCATCACACGCTGACAACTGGTTGATGGCCCAGTTTTCCTGTTTTCTAGTCATTTAAAAGGGAAATGAGTGGAAATAAAATGAACCCTACATGTTTAAAAGTAGTTTTGGTTTAAATAACCACAGAACTGGAAAGAGAAATTATTGTTACCTGGAGGGAACAATCAATCCACAGAAGAAAAACATGAAGAAGACAATGTAATTGTCTTGTAATAGAAATATGTTAAAAAAAAAGACAAGACTAACAATTTTTGAATTTTTGGTTCTATTATTGATTCTAGATTTTTCTTTTTTAAAATTTAATTAGGCTCCACACCCAGCATGGAACCCAGTGTGAGAGTTGCACTTAACAACCCTGAGATCAAGACCTGAGCTGAGATCAAGAGTCTAACGCTTAACCGACTGAACCACCCAGGAGCCCCTGATTCTAGAATTTTCTGACTTTGGTGTCATACAGAGGCCATGGGGAATGGAAGAGTATAAGCTTTGGAGCTAGATTACCTGAGTTCTGGCAGTTAACAGTGTATACTTGGCTAATTCCTTCTTTTTTTTAAATTTTATTTATTTTTGAGAGAGAATTACAGAGAGAGAATGAGAGGGGTGAGGGTCAGAGGGAGAAGCAGACTCCCCGTGGAGCAGGGAGCTCGATGCGGGACTCGATCCCAGGACTCCAGGATCATGACCTGAGCTGAAGGCAGTCGCTTAACCAACTGAGCCACCCAGGCTCTCCTTGGCTAATTGCTTCTTTATGCTCCTGTTTCCTCACGTGTAAAATACTGATAATAGTAGTGCCTTCTTCATGCAATTGCTCTGAGGATTAAATGAGCTTTACTATGGGCAAAGTGTTTAGAATGGTGCCCAGCAAATAGTAAAGTCATAAATATGATGTTAAGGAGATTAATAGAAAAAAATCATAGCCCTTAAATCATGTGTCAACTTTGCCTCTAAGTACCATAGAAAGAGAAAAGAAACTTAGTATGAAGGCATGTGTACCTCCTACAAACCCGCAGGTGCAAACACGCACACACCACTGAAACATATAATAAACATCTTTAAGCAAGAGGTAGTGGATGTTTTAGAAAGCATACTGGGGATGGAAATCAGAAGATGTGAGGTTTAGATTCCTCATCTGAGAAACGAGATGATTGCAGTTTATATGAAATAATAATAAAGTAATATGTGTTGAACTTGACCATGTGTGAGATGCTGTGCTGAGAACTTCACACCCATCTCACCTTCTGCTTACAGTCACGCGGTAGGAACTGTTACAGTTTTGCATTTACAGCTCATCCTTTTTCAGATGTGAGACTATTATCACCCTCCTTGGGCGCAGAGCTCTGGAATCCAGCTTCATGTGTTGGTGTGGAATTTGGGGCTGCCCTTTCTCTGAGATTTCATTCTGATGCAGGGTTTGCCAGACTCTCTTGCTCTGGCCACATCTAGCCAAATCTTTGATGAGGCATCTCACCTCAAGCCATTTTGAAACAAATAGATAAAGGGTTGATGAAAAACGGTCTGTAGGAGCGCGGCATCGGTTTGAATGCCTCCAGGGTGTTTTTGGAGACCTAGCCCGCTCCTGGTGCTCTCCTCGCCCCATGACAATTAATGTGATCTGATGATTCAGAGATCAGTATTGAATTCATTCTTTAGAATTCTTTATTCTTTTAAGCCAGAAAAATAGGGCCGATCGATAACTTTGAAAAGTGCTGCATACCGTTTGCGAATTGAGAGCCGCATAAAGAAAACTGTTTAGTATGCCTTTGAAAAGATTTGTGGAAAACATCTAAGGTACATAATTGTTGGATTGTGATGGTTGTTCATGAGATTGAAGCTTGTCTAAGGTGTTTAGTATTTCAAACCTTTTAAGATGAATCTTCACCGTCTAGTCAACATTAATTTGAGAGTATTCGGAAGGAGGGCATAGATAGGGAGAGCACACGGATACATGTGGCAAAAACAAAAAACAAAAAACACCCAAATGAGATGAATGCTCAATTTGGGTGAGCAATGCAGTGATCTTTTTGTCAGATAAAAGTCCAGGATTATCACTTTATTTTGTTAAGCAAAAATACAATGTGAGAAGAATATCTTCTTTAATTATTTCATTTTATCCCAAAGGATGGATTCAAGCGATGCAAGTCTTAAAAAAAAAAAAAAAAAGTTCACTCAGGTGAGATCACAACCTTGGAGCTTACACATGCCCAGAAAATCATGAATTCACAATATAATACTGAGCTTTTGACGCCCTCATATGCATAGCTTCTCGCTCTCTCTCCCTATGCCCTGAATCTCCACTCTACAACTTTCTGAGCTCCGTCTCAGGTAGAATTTCCTTCTTACATTTGACAGCTGTAGTTAATAGGCTTTATTTTCAAATTGAGGAAGTTAACATACAAAAGAGATTTCAGAACTTTCTAACCACTTAATGGATGAAACTGAAATCCCTGAAAGGTTATTAATAGAAAGGCTGGAGCTATTTAGATATTTGAAGCTGGAATTTTTACTGAACCTAAAATACTTCTTTATTTGAAGATGTAAGGGGTGAATGCAACCTTATGATTCTGAGGAAGTATTTGGATTAATAAATGTGAAAGAACTTGAATGTGAATTTGCATTTATAAGTGCTCTTCAGTGTAATGAGCCATTATTACCATTCTTATTATAGGAATCCCACATTTTCAATCTGGAATTTATGTGTTTCCAGCAGCTAATCTTTTTTTTTCCCTTTCAGAATCTACACAGTATATATTCATCATAATGAAGAGGCATTTGAAAAATTCTTATGGAATGAAGTGGTTTTATTTGATATTTACAAAACCTCACAAGCCTTTAACTAGAATTAAACTATTTACACACACACACACACACACACACACACACACACACACACACTTTTATCTTTCCTCTCTTGAATATCTTGAATTTGTTGAATAGACGTTTAATGAATGTGTCCTATGGACTGGAGACACAGAGACCGATATACTTGAGCACATACTTTTAAACAATTAATATTAAATGCACCCATTATATAAGTAACACAGACTCACTGAAGGAAATTTGGACAAGTGAAACATCACAAAGGGGTGAATCATCCATAATCCTATCCCTTGAAGACAGGTCCTACCAAGATGCTGGTAAGCCTCCTGGGACTTGGGTTTGTCTCTATCACTCTCTTCACTTTGTATTTAGATGAAACAGTATCATGTTATATATGTTGTTTCATAGTCTGTTCTTTTCTTCACATTATATTAACATTTCCACAAACAATGAATATTCTTCTACAACATGATTTTGAACCAGCACACGTTAATTCATCCTATGGCTATACCAGAGTTGGGTAGCCTAACTTAATTAAAAGGAATGAACATTCTGAGGTGTTTGGTACAGATGAGCAAATTGCCCTTAAGAAAGCTTGTCCCAACAACCCCTTTGTTATTTGCTCTCATGTCATCTTGTCCTTCTCCTGGGCAACATTTATTGTGCCACTAAATGAATACTTAACTCACTGCTTGATATGCATGTCTTCTCCTGGAATGTAGGTTCTTTGAGGACAGGGGACTGTCTTCTATCTTCAGCATCTGGAAATGTGCCAGGTACAAAGTAGTCACTTGAGAGATTTTTCTAGAATGGAAGGAAGGGAAGATGAGCAGAGAGGGAGGGATAGCAGAAGAAACTGGAAGCCAAGGGAGAAAAAATGGAAAGATCCACTCATTCTGGCTCAATATTTTTTTGTTTTGTTTTTTAATTTGTGAATTAAGGGGGGGCGTGGTTAAAAGGTTATTCTTGGGCTCTTTTTCACTCTACCATTTTTAGCACTGTAAATCATACATAGTATGAATAGTATTTATGTCAGTTCAGTGAAAATGGCTTTCCAGAAACAAGAAGGATTTAATATAAGGGGACAAGTAGAAATGAGTAGCTTCCTGGAGCACTGGGTGTTATATGCAAACAATGAATCATGGAACACTACATCAAAAAACTAATGATGTAATATATGGTGATTAACATAACATAAAAAAAAAAAAGAAATGAGTAGCTTCCTGTCTGGTCACACAAGCTTGAGTGTGACACAGGTTCCGTCCTGGTGGGGAGACCGAGTTCTGCTTGCAGTGTTGATGCCACTGCTGGGGAAATGCTGGCTTGCCTGGGGCATGAGCGACAGGAATGAAAGAAGAATGGCAGTGGCCTGGGGAGATCAGAGGGAAAAAACTAACAGCAGGTAGGTAAATATTTGCATTTATGTGGCAAACACAGATTGGCAAGGCATTAAAGGACATAAATGTCTTTATTCTGAGGATTACTGGGAAGGACATGGAGAAGTAGAGCCTTTAAGGTAAGCAGGTGAAAAAATATTGGTACAGATAAGACCTGTTGGTTAAAAGACTGGAACTCAGAATTTCAAACTAATGTGTATTTACTGGGTTGAAGATGATTCAACTTAAGAGAAAGGACATTGTTTTTCTTATATAACTTATTACATAGCCTCACCTTCATGTCCCCACCTGTCTTTCTAAAAAGAAAAAACAAAGACCCTTTTCTTTCTTTCTTTCTTTTTTTTTTTTTTTGGCCAAGAAGAAAGGATCTGGCCCCCTAAAATGGATTTTGAAGCTTATCATAGACTGTGTGTCAAGTATGATAAATAAATTGACACAGAAGAAAATCTGATCACAATACCATTAGATTGGAAATACTCAGGAGGGTACCGTGTATATCAGCAGAAGCTGATGCTGAATTGTATATTTGACTGGCACACAGTAAATATTAAATATTAACACAACGTGAATTTCATTGTTTTCAACTTTGGGGAGGAAAAGGACTATGCTCAGGGACTTCTGTTTTGAATACCCTAACTAAAATTAGCGTTTGAAAAAATACTGTTTCTCTATGAAATGACGGGAATTTAAATTTTTCTTGTTGGGTTTAAGAAAAGCAGAGGTGCTACTTCAGGTTAAGATAAGATTAGTAGAAAAAAAAATCAGAGGGTATTTAAAGACCGTATTACAAATGAGTCATACATTCAGTCATGTAAAAAGCCTTGTGAGATCTGAGGAATAAGCAGAACTGTGGATAAAAAGGAATTTAAAGTGGGGGAGGCGCTTTAGAGACTTCAATGATCACAGGTATGATTCATAGTCATAACAACGTGAGGCAAATGGCTGAGACCTCGTGTGCAGGCTCTTAAATGAATTCATCGAATATTTCCCATTTCTTTAAGAGGAGGTAAGAAAGTCATTTATTCTCTGTTGAGTAGGGGACACCATGTTCCAAAATGAGGCTCTTAGCCTCCAATTCCATAAAAGGAGGGTTGTCTGTCAACATGATGCTTTATTTCACTTTGTCTTCCCACTGCACCCAAGGTCCGGGTCCCTCCAAGGAAACTTTTCAGACTTCTGCTAGGGGCTATTCATGCTGTAAGGCATTAACCAAAGTAGAGAGAGACATGGCTCAAGAAGTTTCATGAGGAAGAAGGAGCGGGGAGGGGGCCACAAAGAGAGCCCAGAGACATGGGGCTTCACTCTACAGGTTTTTGAGTTAGGTAGACCTGAACTTAAACTTCGGAGCTGTCCTTTACTGGGCAACTCCCCCAACTGAGGACACTCTTTGTACATTACAGGTTAGGTTCTGTATGCAATGACCTTAATAAGACCTGACACATGATAAGCATTTGGCAAATGGTAAGTTAAAAAAAAGAATAAGAGAAATAGAAAAGTGGTCACTTTAGTATCAATTATCACAGGATTTGGCATTCTAAGAAATATGCTTTTTTAAATTTATTTTTTGTTTTTATGTTTAATAAGGAAGTAGACAAGAGCAGAAAGACCCCAGGGTAGAAGTTAGGAGGCTGGGTCCATCTGTATGACCCTGGGCAAGTCATTAAACCTTCTTCGTGCTTCCGTGCTAGCTTTGTGCCCCAGCAAATTGCCATAAACTTAGTGTCTGAAACTACACGAAGGTACTGTTTTATGTTTCTGTAGTTCAGAAGTCTGACACAGGTCTCATGAAGCTAAAATCAAGATATTAGCAAAGGTGTGTTCCTTCTGGAGGCTTTGGGAGAGAACCCACTTCCTTGCCCACATTCCTTGGCACAGACCCCTTTTCCATCTTCAGCATCAGCAACAGCTGGTTGAATCCTTTTCCCATCACGTTTCTCTGGTCACTTCTTCTACTTTGCTTTTCTGCTTTTAAGGACTCTTGTGCTTACACGGGGCCCACGTGGATAATCTGGGATTCTCTCTCCATCTCAAGGTCAGTTGATTAGGAACCTTAAGTCCATCTGCAATCTTTATTTTCCCTTGCCATATAATGGTTAATACATTCATATGATCTGGGAATTAGGATATGGACATTTTTTTGGTGGCCGTTAGTTAATCTGCCTACCACATTTATATCTATTAAATGGAAATAGTAGCTAATATAGTAGAACTTATTTTAAATTAAAACATATAAATTTTCTTTCATTTGCTAATCTTATGGTGGGATGGGGCTTTTATTTTAAGTGTTGGAGTTCTGCATCTTTCTTACGTAAAGGATACCCTTAACACCTGTTGACAGTTTCTTTTCTTTTTCTTTTTTTTTTTTAAGATTTCATTTATTTATTTGGGGGTGCTGGGAGAGGAACAAGGGGAGAGGGAGAAGCAGACTCCATGCTGAGCGTGGAGCCCAACACAGGGCTCGATCCCACTATCCTGGGATCATGACCTGAGCCAAAATCAGGAGTCGGGCACTTCACTCAGCCACTCAGGCGTGCCACATGTTGACAGTTTCTAGTTGCTTTTTTTAAAAATGAAAATGAAATATTGAAACTGTACTTTGAAACAATGTGCAGACTATTTTTAGACAACATAAGGATTTTGCCACTTGCATGTGACATTCTCACTCAGACCTCATTCAATTACCTTTCTATTATTTTCAAATATTTCAACTTAATCTTCTCAGAAAAGTTATTTTTCACGAATCTCCACCAACTTAAGTAAAGTTTAACTAAATTTTATCCTTTCAATACTAGGAGAAAATGGCATAAGCAATTACAATTGATCTTTGTTTGTGGTAGAATTTACCGGATGGAAGCACAGGTGTGCTGGCAAAGGAGAGGTCCAGGGACTTGTCAGCATCCATCACTATGTTTTACCGGAGCAGTGGAGATTTGTCAAGTCAGTTAAGTGGAGATTGATTAAAATGGCTTGTACCCTATTAGGAGTGAACATGACGGTGTGGTTTATTGTATACAGGCACCATGTGATGTGTACGTGCATTCTATGTTTTCATTTTTTATTTCAACCCCTTGAAGAAAGTTGAACCTGATGAGAGGTAATGTCCTAAAAGCCAAGTAGCCAGTAAGAAGAAGGTAAGATTTGCCATATGATCCAGCAATTGCACTACTGGGTATTTACCACAAAGATACAAATGTAGGGATCCAAAGGGGTACATGCACCCCGATGTTTATAGCAGCAATGTCCACAATAGCCAAACTGTGGAAAGAGTCAAGATGTCCATCGACAGATGAATGGATAAAGAAGAGGTGGTATATATACACAATGGAATATTATGCAGCCATCAAAAGGAATGAGATCTTGCCATTTGCAACGACGTGGATGGAACTGGAGGGTGTTATGCTGAGTGCAATAAGTCAATCAGAGAAAGACGTGTATCATATGACCTCACTGATATGAGGAATTCTTAATCTCAGGAAACAAACTGAGGGTTGCTGGAGTGGTGGGGGGTAGGAGGGATGGAGTGGCTGGGTGATAGACATTGGGGAGGGTATGTGCTATGGTGAGCACTGTGAATTGTGCAAGACTGTTGAATCACAGATCTGTACCTCTGAAACAAATAATGCAATATATGTTAAGAAAAAAAAAAGATAGCAGGAGGGGAAGAATGAAGTGGGGGGAATCAGAGGGGGAGACGAACCATGAGAGACGATGGACTCTGAAAAACAAACTGAGGGTTCTCGAGGGGAGGGGGGTGGGGGGATGGGTTAGCCTGGTGATGGGTATTAAAGAGGGCACATTCTGCAGGGAGCACTGGGTGTTATGCACAAACAATGAATCATGGAACACTACATCAAAAACTAATGATGTCATGTATGGTGATTAATATAACAATAAAAAATTTAAAAAAAAAAGAAGGAGGTAAGATTTGAAGTTACCTAGTGTGATTCTGCAGTGAATCACATTCATTACCCGTCTGCCACACAGACCTCACAGAGCTGTGTGTAGGACTAAAGAAGACATTTATACAAAAACGCCTGTTAGATGCAAGGCTTGGTCATGGTTGGTGTGCAATCATGGTGTGCACATGGCTGATTCAAATCTGAGCATTTAACTTAAGAATTAGTCACCAAAAGCAATTGGTCAATTTTAGAGCACAGATTCTAGATGAAGTCCTATGCCAGGAAGTGCTATATAGTGTGTGTGTGTGTGTGTGTGTGTGTGTGTGTGTGTGTGTATACAATAGATACACTACAGATACACTGTATCTGTGTGTGTGTGTATAGTGTGTGTGTGTGTGTATATAGGTGTGTGTATATAGGTATATATATACACATATACACAGATAATAATAGCTATCATTTATTGAGTCCTGGGTCAAGTTTTTAGCATAGGTTATCTCATTCAGTCCAATGCCTACAACCCATTTTATAGTACAAAAACTAAGCAAAGGGAAGTTAAAATTATTTGCTCTAGGTCATAGAGCTGGCAGGTGGTAAAGCTCTGGAGAGATTTAATGAGGTTTATTAGATTCTAAAATTCAGCTTTTGGAAATCTTTCTCTGAGGAGAAGGGTAGGTGAAATAATACAATAAAGAAAGAATTGACAGAATTTAGCCAACATTAAAATGTCAAATTGCCTCATTTCCCACAGGGTACCTTTTTGTTTCCATTTTGTTACCCTTCCCCCCCACACACACACAATTACACTGTGTCAACATGGAAATAATCTAAGAGTCATCTGTATGATTTACCAAAAGCCTACTGAGAATAAACCAACAATAATAGGATGCATGCATGTTTGGTAGATCTATTGTTCATGTTCAAATTTTTAGAATGAGTTACATTTTAGAATGTAACACCAATTATGATAGCCCTGTTGAGATGAAACTCAATTTGGGTAGAATACTGAGTCCCTAAATTCTTGGCCAGTTACCAATAGCCTTCCCATTTTCAAAAGAGAAGGTGCAGGAGAGATGCTCTGGGGAAAACGCATGGCCCGTATCCTTATAAACTCTGAGCCTGGAGTGTGAGGTTGAGCCACAATAACTCTTACTTCCATTGGCCAGGGGCCTTCCTTAAAAACAAGTTGAGCAGACAGTTTTGCTCTTTTCCCAAGGCTCGTCCTGTAACCTAATCATATTAGGTTTATTCTTCTTCCGGTTTAGCTATCCAGAGCCTTCACAGTTCCATGGACCTCTGAACTGCCCATCACCATGGAGCTACTGGCAAAATGGAAACCAAGCAAGCAGGTTGGAATCTTGGTTCTCTATTCTAGGTCAGTCAGAGTAGCTCTCTCTTTGCCTGGTGTATTTATTTAAGCTCAGGATTCCATTTTGTTTAATTAAAGAGTTCTAAGGCTTTTATTTTTTTCATTTCTCTTGATAATATGGCTGTTCTAGGTCTTGCTAGTTTGAAGATGGAAGCAGGTGACAGAGAGTGTTTACCCTCAGGGCTGTTCTATTCCACCTCCAAGCAGCACCTCCTGATCACTTGGCCCCTCTGACCGATGTCCAAAGATGTGTTGGCTCTTTTCTTTCTCATTTACTTCATGCTTCTCTCTTTTCGCAAACATAAGCTCCAGAAGTTAGGGCCATTGCTACCTTGAGCACTTTGGCCCCTGTTCCCCAAAGTGCATCTGGATTTTGGTAAGCACTTACATATTTGAATGAATGAACAAAAAATGCATGTATCAGTCAATGAATGAAGCTTCACGAGGGAGGAGCAGACTTGACAAAGGAGGGCAGATTAGGGTAAGGAATGGCTACATTTTAATGTGATCACAGTGAACAGACTGACCTAGGAGAAGGGGGCAGGTTTCTCACTTGGGTCTCATCATGATACTTGAGGTTGGTGTTAAGATCCTGTTGACTGGAAAAAGTGAACATTTCTCTTGCCTTTCATATCACCAGTTGGATCCAATTTAAATGGGACTCTCTATTTCCTGGTGTCGTGTGGCTGAAAATTCTCTGGGAGTTGAAGGGGCAGAGTTCATATCCCCTCACAGTAATTTTCCAGCAATGAGATTTTGGGCAATCACCTAAGCCTCTCTGTGTAATGAGGTTTGTAATGCTTTTGCCTCCTATTGTGGAATCAGAAAGTTAAGTCTCCGTTTTGAGAAGGGAAATGTGAAATAGATCTCTATTTCTACCTTTCTCCACTTCCATCCCCATATTTCTTTTGGCCCAGCTTTGATGAAAGAAATCATATGTTAGGCAAGGGATTTTGCAAAGAGAGGAAACAATTCTAAAGAGCTAAAAATACCTTTTTATTCAGGTGCTCTGATGTGCAGCACTTTTCTCCCTAAACAAGTGGAGAAGGATACAGAATATTTAAAGCTTATGAATGAAATATGGGGCAATGGTTCTAGGTAAAATTAAATTTGATTAGGATCAGTTCTTTTTCATAAGTTAGACAATCTCTCCATGTTTTCTCATATTCAGTGTGAGGAAGATAAACCTTTTCAGAGCCATCAAACTCTTAGATTATAGACTACCTTCCTTTTCATTTAGGACTCCAAACTCTATTCCCAAGACCTATGCTAATTTTAGAGCTACAAAATGTGTTTTAGAGGAAAATATGTCATAAAAGTCTTGTAGGAGAAATATTCTTAAAGTTTGTCTTGTCACTGGTATTAACTGAATAGACTCATAAGTTCTTCTTCCCTACTACCTTTTTTTTTTTTTTTGAAACCTGTAATGAAGCAAAAAACAGTTTGGCTTATATTTAAAAAATGACTCTGACATAGCACTAGTAATCCACTGATGGCCAGAGCCTCTTCATGCAGGTGACCTGACAGGCTTGTGAAAATCATATAAAATAATGGCCTTCAAAACTCTTTAAATCTATAAGATGAAAATATGTGTAAGGCATGGGGTAAGGCTGTGGACTGAGCAGGGAGCCAGGCAAGGTGAGAAGGACAGCACTAACATTTATCAGCCGAGATCTTTGGCATAAACCAAGGCACTTCTCCCTCATCCATCACCTCATTGTCTCTAGAGATTAAGCCTTTTAGACACCCTTAATATGAGAAAGATGATGGCCCAAACTCCTACTTCATGCAGAGTTCAAAATTATCAGGAAAGAACACAAACATGAATGGATGTCCAACAAATTTCTGTCTCCCCCCCACACAATTATTATTTAGCCCTTTTTCCCCCCCCCCCCCCCAAATTAATGCTTCTGCCCTTGCTGGTGCTCCAACCATGTACTTAGTTTGTCTCCTGGAGACCCCCAGCACTGGATTTCTATCATTTTCCTGATGGCATCCCTTAACTAGTAAAATCCACCCCAAACCTGTTTCTGTCTAACCACCTGAATCCTAAATTCTTTTCAAAAGGGTTTGGACAACTTCTTAGATTGCCTCCCCCCCCCCCCCAGGCCCAAGTTTGGCTAAGTGGACCATTAACAAGAGAAACAAATGGAACCACGTAACGAATTAAGACAAGCCTCAGGCACCAACACACTTCTTTTTAACTCCCATCTGCTGGGCCCCGGTTCTGAGGTTCCGAGTGCGGGAATGCGCTTTTCATTCTTTCTTCCCTCTCGCTGCAGATCCATGGCCTGCCTAATGAGGGCAGGACATAGGATTTGGACCGGCTGCCCAAACACAGCCCGCACCTGCATGAGATTCTGATGGCCGGGTCCCTATGCACCGGCCTCCTTTGGGGGGCATGTTCCCATGTACTTTTTCCTTCTTTTCTTTTCCTACACCTGTCCTCAGGTGGGTCCCCGCACACAGCCTGTGTGTGCAGACATTGCTGGGCTGTGAGTATGGATATGGGGCTGCAGGAATATTTTCAGGAAGACTTAGGAAAAAGAAGCCAGTTTTGTTTTTTTCCTAAAGGGTGATAAAGAACCTAGTGAGAGTCCTGTTTCTAGAGCACAGGTGCAGCCCGTGCTTCCAAGCCTCGTCTGGAATTTATTCAGCACCTGCACGTACAAAGCAGTCAACATTTCTCTCAAGTCGGAGCTTGACGTCTTGGGAGCTGTGTTGTTTCCTTCTCTGTGAAATGAAGATGTTGGACTTCATCCTCTGGAGGTCTCCTCAGGCTCTGACACCTGTGAGATCCACAGTTGTGGTAAATCCCTCGAACTTTCTTCCCCTCTGTGTTTGGGGAAGATGTGTCCCCTCTGGTGATCTGGATAAATGGCTGCGCATGGCAGCCAGAGTTGACTTTTAAGATACAGGTTAGAGGATGTTATTTCCAAGCTCGTGTGGTTCCAGTCTACTTGACAGAGAAGACACCCTCTCATCAGCGGGCACGACTGGACTCGGGTCCGGCTCACCTCTGGGGCCTCATCTCTCATCCTGCCCCCTGCCCCCACGCCCGACGTCTTGTTACCCTCTCACAAGCTGACCTATTCCAGGGCAAGACCCTTACATTTGCTGTTCTCTGTGTGGAGAACGTTTTCCCTGATTCTTCCCTTGGGCAGATCCTTCTCCACCATTCAGGCCTCACTTCCAATGTCACCTCCCCAGAAATGCTTCTCTGATTCCCCTAACCTAGTAGAGTCAAGGAGGCTTCCTATCCCATCAGCCATTTTTATTTCTCTATGACCAAAATGGAAGCTGAAATTAGCTTGTTTATTTTTTGGTCACCTATTTTTCCTATGAGAATATGTGGAGATGAGTAGAGGCCTTGTCTTATTTGTCGCTAGAAGAGAATATTGTGGGCGTCCACTAAATATTTGTGAAATGAGTACATAACAACCAGAACAACACGGTGGCCTATATTTGACTTTGTGCTAGGTGCTGTTCTAGGTGTTCTGTATGTACTGATTCATTGAACTCTCCTATTGATCTTACGAAATGGATACAATTATCATCCCCATTAACAGTTGGGGAAATTGAGGAACGGACAAGATGGATAACTCGCCAAATGTGATAGAATGGCTTTCTGCTTTCTGGCTGGAGATTAGAAGCCCATCTGCAGACACTTTTGGAGAATGTGATCTGGAAACTTGGAGCTTTTACTGTGCCGTGATTGTCCCCGCTAAAGTGAGAAAGCTCACAATTCCTTCACCAGGTAATTAACAAAGCTTATTTAGGAAATCAGCATTTGTTGTTGTTGTTGTTGTTCTTTGTTATTTTTAAAAAATTCTCCACATCTCTTCCTCCGCTGGAGTTATCCCAGGACACAGCACTGGGTCATCTGGTCAGCACCTGAGACTCGGAGCCCGGAAGAGTTTTATTTTTCTTCTCTTTTCATTTTTTTGGTATCATACCCTTAAACCCTGCACAATTAAGAAAATCCCCTCAATATGTTCAGATTAATAAGGCAAATATTTTACAAGCTGATTTTCTTTCTTGAGTACTAGAATGAGTGATTCAGAGCAACATGAACCCTACTGGCTTTATTGAAATATTAAAGCATATAAATAATTTATATGGAGACAGAGACTCACAGAAGATATGAAATCTTCAGAACATTACATATATAAATTATATACACTGCTTGGTTCAAGAAGTTTAATGTGTTAGAAAATATCCAGCTCACCCTCTTGTGCTCAGCCCACGCTTAATAGAATTTAAGGTTAAAATGAGTATGGAGAGAGAAAATTCAAATTCTAGACTGCCAGTTTTAGCAAAGATCAGAACCAACTATTATCCTCAAATCAGCCAGACATGTTACTCGGGAAAACAGATGCATGTTTATGAGAGGACATATGACAAGTTATTGCTGTAATAAAAAATTCAAGCTAGGTTGGGTCTTATTACTGGCCCCTGCCCCAAGTCCACACATTTCCTCTGTAACAGGTGTAATGCCTGCAATTCTTCCTTTAATATTTTCTTCCCCTCTAGATTTGACACTCAGGACATTGCCTGACTCACTTCTCTATCCCAACAGCCATAGCTGTGTGATTTGGGGTTCGTTACTCAATCTCTCTGTGCCTCAGGATTTTCACTTTTATTTTATTTTTTTAAGATTTTACTTATTTATTTGAGAGAGAGAGAGACAGCGAGAAAAGGAACACAAACAGAGGGAATGGGAGAGGGAGAAGCAGGCTTCCCACTGAGCGGGGAGCCTGATGCAGGCCCCATCCCAGGACCCTGGATCCCAGGACCCTGGGATCGTGACCTGAGCCTAAGGCAGAAACTTAACGACTGAACCACCCAGGCGCCCCGGATTTTCACTTTTTTAAAGTGGAGATAGCAAAGTAGCTTACCCAAGGGGTTGTTACGAAGAAGATACATGTCAATGCAAATAACAGAGAACAGTCCAGGCTTTCAGAGTAAAACTCAGAATTACAGATGCTTTTATTTTTCATTAGCATGAAAGTTCCTGGAAAGAAAGGACTTTATATGTTTTGTCTACTGATGATTCCTCAGTGAGAATCATCATAACAGCACCTTGGACATAATTGGCACCTAGTTAATAATTCATGAGTAAATTAATTATGAAACTAATATTTTAGATCCTTAATTAGATTTTAATGCTGGGTTGCAGTATGGTACAAACTATGCGCGCGCACACACACACACACACACACACCCTTTATTTTCATGAGTCTCAGTATAAGTGTTGATTAATTACATTGGCCAGCTATGTCGTGGGCAATCAAATAGCACAAGATACCCCCACAGCACCAGACATCTGGGAAGGTGGATCATTTGCCTTCAGCTCTCAGCTGTCTTTGAACTCTGCCTCTGGCCAGTTCCCCAGATGTTTCCTTATGCTCTGGATCAAAGCCATAGCTTGCTTTCATTTTGCAAGGGGGCAGTGCAACTTATCATCACAAGCATTGCAGCAGGGAAGTAAATAGCCCCTCACCTTAAATGCCAATTTATTGTTCCCACTTTGTCACACTTGATTAAAATACAGAGTTTGCCTCCAAGGCTGAAATTAGCTTTTCATTTTGACTGACTGCCATCCAGGTCTGAAAAATAGCAGCTCGTTTGTTTCAATATTTACCACATCCATTCAGAAGAGATTTACATTATTGCCAATTAGAACTTAATTGTTATCCATAACTCAAACATTTGCTGGCTGTTTATGGAGTAAAAGCCATCATTCTCTTTTTACTACCCTGACTTCCACAACCCTAGGATCTTTGCCTCAGGAGTGGAGGAATTTCTTTTCCATAAGTTGGGGTTGGTGAGTATATAACACTTTTCAGTTCTTAGTTTCAGGGTGTGGCTGGAGGCAAGCATTAGTTGGCCAGTTGAATGGAAGATCGTTAAACCCCCCCCCGTGTTAGGCATCTGCTGTTTTTACCTTCTTAATCTGCATTTTCCCAGTATTCTGCCAGTTGACTTCTGATTTGGCTTTGGAGACATTTTCTGTTGCTTGGATGACTGCACTATCTTCCTAGAGCTGGGCTTCCAGATTCTACCATCAGCTCCTACAGCATTTTTTTTTTTTTTTTGGTAGCTCAGTTTTATTTTCTGCAGTAACAAACATTTCAAGCGCCCGTTCCTCTAGCAACAGGGGAAGAAATCAAGTGGACCAAGGGCCCCTAGGGGCAAAAGAGTAAACCCTGACAACAAAGTGGCAATTAACTCCAAGTACCAACTCCCTGTGCCTTGCCTAGTAGGGAGCACAAGACTAGGCCTCAGCTCCCTTTCCTGGGCCTAGGCTTCCCGGAGGAGGGGACCCAAAGCCCCGAATGTTTCGGATCACCAGGGAAAGCTGGTCGAGGAAGGAGCTGATCGAAATTCGGAAGAAGACGGGGTCTTCAGCAGTCCATCTAACAGCCAGGGCGCTGCGGTTCACTGCAGACTCCTTCTAAACCACCCCTCGTGGCGTTCGGTGTGTGCGGCCAGGGACAAGCGGGCCACCTCTGCCTCCAGGGGCGACCAGAAAGGCACAGTGAGCGTGAACTCCAGCGGTCGGTTTGCCGCTGCCACAGCTACGGGCACCGCATCCCCACCAGGCCCCAGGGCTTGCGGTGCCTGCCCGGCCTGAGGAGGGTCACCAGCCGTCTCGTCCTCTGCTCTCTCGCCGCGGCCAGGGCCACTGTCGCCCTCAGGGCTGCTGGAGCGCCCCTGGCAACCAGGAGCTCCGGGGCTAGGCTGGCGGTCCTGGCCGCCGGCTCCGCCCGCTCCGCCCGTCGCACCGGCCTCTCCGGCCTCGCCGCCCTCACAGCCGCTGCTGTAGTGGTTGTCTGGGGCCTGCGTGGCTGCCGCGCCCAGCTCCCCAGAGCCCACCGCGAAGCCGCCCGCACTCTCCGCTAAGGGCTCAGACTCGTCCTACAGCATATTTTTCACACAGGAGTTCTCCTTGCAGAGTGATCCCTTTAAAATATGTCGGATCCTGTGACTCCTGTGTTGCAGAGCCATCTGCCCCCCGCCCCCAAACCTGCCTGTCTCACTCAAGGTTAAGACCGGTGTCTGTGCCACAGCTCGGAGTCCTGCACGCTCCCATCCTCCACTCACCCTTTCCACGTGACATCTCGTTACTCTTTCCTCACACACTCGTGACAAACTTTTGTTTATTGTCTGTCTCCTCCTCAAAGATGTAAATTCCAGGAAGGCAGGGATGTGTTCGTGCTTATTTATGGAGCCCAGTGTGGTTATTACTTCTTTATGTCCTACTTTCTGTTAATGTCACATCTGCCACCGCCTTCAGGTGCCCAGTGCACACGCGTTGCCCGCCTGCACGGGGACTCTCCACCACCAACGCCTTGTGACGGCGCTTCAGGTGGCAAAGGAGCCTACCCTTTACTGTTATTATCCCGCAGATTGTTATTTCCCTCAGTGCTCATAGTAGTGAACCCATTCACTCTGAGATCTGACAGTATTTTCATGGCAACAAGTCATTATATCCAAATACATTTCTAACCGCTGGAATATTAAGCAGCGTGTCCAACTTTTCTGTTTGTAGCAGACGCTGAGGAAGGGGCATTGGAGGAAAAGGTCAAAAGGAGAGCTTTTCTGGAGTGGTTCAGATGACTGCCCCCTGAGGTCTATGGCCGGGGACATGCCCCACAAGCCGCGGGGCCCAAAGACTTTTCTTTTAACCTGTCCTGTGATTAAAAGGTGAAAGAGCCAATATTGAAAAACCAAGAGATTTCATAGAGAAATCCAATTCAGAGGTTTTCCTGAAAAATTGGACAATCTGGGAAGTTTCCTGTGGGTGCCACTGTCTGGAGCTGAGCCTGGCCCGGCCCCTTTGGACAGGGCATGGCTTATCCCTTGGCCATGGCCACCACTGGGACCTCTCCATTCATTTATATGGACGTGTGTTCACAAGTCTTCAAGCCTCAATTTCATGTGTCCCAGACTTGGTTTGTGGCTGAGCTGCAAGCTCTCATCTCGATCTGATGAAATGCGCCCACGTTGAGTGTGGTTGTACGTGGATATATGTACATCTTATACGCGTGGCTGGTTGGTCTCAAAGGGAGCCTAGTGAGTCTCAGTTTTCTTCCTGGTCTGACACTCTTGAAGCACTTGCTCTGTATCACTCCTAAAAGTTACTGGCACCTGGGTCCAACCCCAGACCAACTGAATAAAATCCCCCAGGATCCGAGGCCCACTCTTGGTCATTCTTTAACTTTCTCAGACAATTCTAAATGTGCAGCCAGGGTTGAGGCTCACTCCGAAAGTGCTCATTGCTGATTCCTCTTGCAGGGGAGAGAATAATTCAGTTAGGGTAGCCTGGGGTGGACTTGGCCTAAGGAAGCCAAAGATGACTCTGGTGACTGAGAGGGAGCATCTCCAAGCTTTTCAGTGTCTGAGTAAAGTAGCAGCTCTTGCTGATTGCGCTTTCTCTGGGCCTGTTTTTGTCTTTATTGGAACAATAAAATAGGCAACACAGGAGTAAGGAAGGAAATTGGGGAGCGCGGCCAGTTCCTGACCAGAAGACACTCTCCTTTATCTAACGGGGGTCTAAGAAAATCTAACTTTGGGGCATCATTACTTTTGCTTTGGATTCAGGACTGGATTGGAAAGCCTTTATTCAGAGCGAGTTTGCTCTCCATCTTGCAATCATTCAACAAACCTTACCAGAAATTGAACATTGTGATTCTCTTTTTCTCTCTGAGTTGAAATTTATAGCGGCCTCCTAAGATAACCACTGACTGTCAGATATGTGCCTGAAAATGTAGCTAGAGACACATCCCCAGGGCCTTAGGACTAGGAAAGAGACAGCTAATCTTCAGGGACCTGAGAGGTGGTGGGGGTGTCCACAGGTCCTGCCCACCTGGCCTTTGATCTTAAGCAGGTAGTTTGTTACAGGTGAATTTCAGAAAACTATCCTTCCAAGATTGTTGTCATTTCTGGGAAGTGCTTCATCCTGCTCTGGGGCCATGGAAGAGAAAACTTTCAAATACCTTTGTGTTAACAGATTTTTCCAGTGGCCCACAATTCACGGAAAAACCTGCTTACAGACCAAGCCTGGAACTCAATCAATGGGACAAGGAGGAGAGAAGTTGCCTCTATTTAATTAGCTGTGGGTTTGTGACAAATGCGAAGAGCCACTGCGAATGCAGCATGGCTACTTCATTTCACACTGCTCTATGTTCGAGTATCACTCTTACCTCCAAAACTTTGTTGAGATCGTTTTACCAATGGCACTTGCTGGAAAGCCTTTTTGGAGAAAAAGGCAAATAATGTATGCTGGCAGGCTGCAGAGCAGCCACTTAGAGACAGAACGCTTTGATTACACTATTTGAAAGAAAGAGGGAATTGGATTTTAACTACTATTCCAAATCCCTCACCTAAGGGGTAGAATTATAAAAGAGCTCAGCATCCCCCTTGTTATTACTGCATATTTGGACAACGGCAAAATTAAAAATTGGGTTGTTCATCAAAAATGGCTCATTATTTTCATTAGGGCATACAATATGTGGGTTGTTAACACCGAGTGCATTCTGGTGGACATGTTCATCTGATTTGGCCTGAGGTGTTCTTCTAATGGTTTAGGCAACAGAGGAGTATCCCTGGATTTGCTCCTTCTATTGGTTTCCTCGAATAAAGCAAGGGGGCTTTAGAAGAAAGATTTCAAATGCAGTCCCTGCTCTCCCCAAGTCATATTTATGAAAGAGCTTTGCTGGTCCGTGGGGAAAGCCTTTGAATAACTTCCTGAACTTATTTGTGTCCACTGTATACTTGGATAAGTCTCCATAATGAGAAAACAAAGTTATATTTTAATACAAATAAATCTTATTCATTCCTAAGTGTGCCGATGAGCAGAAGGGCTACAAGGCTAAATAAGGTATCGGTTCAGCCTCATGAAGGTCTAGTCCAATGGGAGAGATACATGTGATAAACACTTTTTTCTTCTCTTTTGTTTGCTTACCCAGTGTCTTTTCCAGAAATGGTACCTCTACCCTCATCAGCACAGCTAGCCATCTGTGGACCAGCCCTAGTTACAACATAACCCTTGCTACTTTGCCATTGTTAATTGTTCAGGCACGAGCACCTTATTCTACGTGGGAAAATTTCCCAAGAGGTTTGGATTTAGGAGAAAAACAAATTGTTTAAAATGATAAAAGTCTTGCATCTGTTGATTCCATGTGCATTCAATGCTGAATGCATCAGGCATCAGCAGTGCAAACAGAAAGGGTAACCTCTGGTGTGCTTGTTGACCAACTGGCTGGGAAAATTTTTTAAAGTCCTGATTTGTAGCATTTGTCAATTTTTATGGTGTACATATTCCTGCCATGACCAATTTCAAGCTACCAACAGTTTAACAACTGGCTCACAAAATTCCTGATTATTTGACAGTCAGCTATCAGGAGCCTATGGGAGCTAGCCCCAGCATACCTCTGCATGAAGCCCATGCTTTAGTGTGATAAGACAGAAGTTACATGGGTAAACTAATAGACAAACATGATACTTTCAGATTTGGATAAATGCCATAAAGTAAGTATGCAACAGAATAGGACATGAGCGATTAAATGAGAGGTGATTATCAAATATTCAGGGATTTTGTAAGCCACGGTTGCATATCGTAAGTACCCAGTAGGTGTTGGCTAGGAAAGTCCTTTCTTAGGGGTCAGTGTTTGAACTAAGTTATAGTGATGGAGAGAGAAGCCTCTGGGTAAATTGCATTCTAGATACTGGAGGTCTGTGATTGCTTTTGTGTGAGAAAAGTAGAGAAGTGCATTCCGGAGAGGGGGAGAGACAAAGGTGGGGGAGGGTAAGAGAGGAATGATTCAGATACCCATAGAAAGATAAAAAGATCTGGATAAATAATGGAGGAAGAGTTAACACAGTACATGGGCTCCCTTATTCTGGATGTCTCTGAGAACCAGTTGATTTCCTGCCTTGGGTCTGTAAGTATCCATTTTCCTTTACAATAAATCCCTGCTCTGGTTGGAATTCTGTGACTTGTTACCAAGAGAGTTGTAATACAACTTGCATCTGCTGGTATACACACACACACACACACACACACACACACACACACACACACACAATTTTTTCCCCAAGATTCTAGAAATCGGCTGTTGGCAGATGATGCATCCACGATTTGAATCCAGAAAACACATCTATAGTGTGTGAGACATCTTTTACATCTCTATGTTCACCACAGTGCTTAGTATGGTTCACTGCACTCCAAGGCCTCAGAAAATAGTTAATGGAAGAATGAATAAGGAACTCAATTATGTTTCGGGGAATGGCTATCAATTTTATGAACGCATCAGAAATAGCCTTGTTAGAATGCAGATGGAAGGACTTTACCCCGTGGGATTCTGCACTTTTAATAAGCACCCAATATTCTAGGATCCAGGGAAACTGAAGGCCATGCTTCAATAAGCTTGGATTTAGCAGAAGAACTTGCTGGAAAAGCGTAGACAGGGGACTTGAGAATTATTCAACATGCCGTCCTTCAGGAGTGGATGTGATCTAGCAGAAGCAAAGTCCAGGGCTCCAGTCTTGCAACCCAGTGTATAGATTTGGGGATGCCATTTCCCCTTCGGTGGGCATTGATTGGTTCTGACATGTAGAAAATGAGAGGGGTTGATATCTCAGCTGCTCCTTCCAACTCTGACCTTCTGTGACTTGCTTGTTGCTTACCTTCCCCATCCTGTACATTTTGCTCCTGACAATCCAGCCACATCACTCAAGCCCCTTGCTTCCTGTAGGCAATGGTTGTTAGGACATTGATGAGAAAACACTTCCTCAAAAGCGATAATTTCATCTTAGAACTTGGGCCGTGTTCTCATTCCTTCTTGGCCTTTTTTTCCTCATCTGTGAATAAAGATTTTGGGCTCGATTTCTGTTTATCAAAGGGTAGAACATAAATCTGAGGTAAGGATAGATGGTTGGAGGACACAGTAATAAAGTTGAATGGTGCTCAAGAACGATAGCACTGTTTGAGCTTCTTTTTCAATATTTTCAGATAATCAAAGGCTTTACCTTGGAGTTACTATGGCTATAACACCTTTATACTAAAAAATGGTTTTTTTTTTTTTTTTTTTTTTTTTTTTTCCTGAGAGGGCTAACTTCAAATTTGGGAGTTTTATATACCTGCATCTTCAAATAGTTAAGAATTTCCAGTGGGTACCTATCATTTTTATTGCATATAGGGAAAGAACCTAATACATGGGAAAGTCGTTTGAGTCTCCAAAAGAAAATAGGGGTGTGTGGTTGAGTTGGCCAGATATGGGGGAGTAAACCCTGCAGAGTGTCCTGGGCTGAAGAAAGGATTCAAGAGAATGACAGGAGGAAGATCACAGTGAAGTCTTTATTCGACTGATTCAGATGTTGGTCCGTCGGCAAGAAAGGTGAGGTCACTGTGTTTCCTGACCTCAGTTGCCGGTGTGAAAAATTTCAACTGCTAAGGAGAGACTCATACATCTGCACTAGAGATATGGTTCTCATTAAGTGAGTTCTGAGTATAGTTTATGTAGAAGAAATTTCTATCAATGTGAATGTAAGCTCCAATGGGAAAAATCCTCCCCATTTCCATACACAAAACTTTTACTTATTTTAAACTCTAGCTTAAGCTGAAGTAATCATTATTGAAGTGAGTCTTTACTTTCCCAGAATAACTCACTCCACAGCCAGAATGACTAGAAGTAGCAAATAAAAGTATAGGACGCCCAGGGGAATTTGAGTATTACATAATTTATTCTTAAGTATATTTTTAAATACATTATTTTTTTTTAAAAAAATGTAAGTATGTGCCGTGTAATATTTGTTCCATGTAGGAACATGCTTATACTAAAAAGTATTTGCATTAATCTGAAATTCCAACTAACTGGGCATCTTATATTTTACTTGGTGACCCTAACTACACTTATGCAGCAAAGATAAAATCAGATATAACTGAAAGATGTGGTGAATATTTTTCTGGTCTAGTGTTGGGGTTGTCAAATGGAAGGGACAGAAATTTCTTATTGCTTCTTGTTGCTAAGAGAATTATATAGACTAAATCAGTGGTTCCTAAAATTAGTCCACATATGTAACAAAATTTACACTGCTTCATAGCAGGATTTAAAAAAAAAACATGATAAGTGTCTTATAACACTGAACATTTAATTTTAAATAATGATCATTTATTATGAGATTTTTTTTTTTCCTTTATCATTTCTAAAAACTATTTTTTCTTCATAAAATGATAACCACCTATGGTAGGATATTGTTGCTTTGGTGAATGTTTGCATGCCCTTATTGGTTAAAACAGAACATTGGTAACTCCGTGTCAATCCCAATCCATTATTTAAATTGGTCTCAAAATTGTAAAATTCAAACTGCTGGATTAAAGTTGAAAAATTTTACTAAAATAGGCGACATGGTTTGATGAAGTAGATCCAAATCAAGAACATTGCATATTAAGTATTTGTGAGCTACGTAGGGCAAGCTGCCCTTGGGATTCTATATGACCACATCTGGTGAGAGATGGAAGAAAGACTACAAGTCATATGAAAGGAGGAAAAGAGTTTTTGGCTGTGTTCCTCTCTATTTATAATCCTGTTATTCCCCTCACCGAAAATGCCATCCCCTAGAGTACTTACGGATTCCATTTGTACTTGACTCACATAAGAGCCTTCTCTTCGCGAAGAAGGGAGGTAGCAAAGTATTACTCCCAGCCCACAAATTGGGCTTTTATCCTCTGCTATTTTCATGGTTTGGTTTTTAGTAAACAAGGATCTATTTTTAGGGTTTCTTTTCAAAGGTCACTCTGGACTTATCTACGTTATCTACGACTGTTGAACAAATTACCTCAAAACGCGGCAGCTTGAAAGAGCACCTATGTATTACCTTGCAGTCTGGGTGGGTCAGGCAGGCTGGGCTAGGTTCCCTAATTCAGGCTCTCTCACAACACTGCCATCAAGCTGCGAGTCAGGACTGGGGTTTCATCTGAAGTCATCAACCAGGGAAGGATCTACTTCTGAGCTCGCTCAGTGGTTGTTGGCAGGATTCAGTTCCTCTTGGGTTGTTGGACTGAGTGCATCATGTTCTGAGTGTTGCCTGGAGGCCACCCTCCATTCCTTGCCCTGTGGGCTTCTCTGTTAGGGCAGCTGGTTCATTAGAGCCAGTAATAAAGATAGTCTGTTGGTGGAATGAAAGTTACTACCTTTTGTAACCTAATCATGGAAGTGATTTCTTATCATCTTTGCTGTATTCTGTTAGAGGCAAGTGATAGATCCCACACTCTGAAGATAAGGCCATTATACAAGAGTGTGGCCATCTCAGAAGGCTGGTTAGTCACACCCAATCTTGCCTCTGCATTCCTATTTTCCTTACAGCATCCACCACTACTTCCTACATCATAGACGGGTGTGTAGATCATGGTCATTTCAAAACGAATCTCATCTATAATAGATTTACCATCTCTGCTCATGACAGTGTTGTTAATGCTGGTTAACAAGGTCACAGCATCAGTTCAATAAGAAAATACTTTGAGACCATGAAATTCTAAAACCATATAAGATGGGGGCACCTGGGTGGCTCAGTTGTTAAGCATGTGCCTTCGGCACAGGTCATGATCCTAAAGTCCTGGGATCGAGCCCCGCATCGGGTCTCCCTGCTCAGCGGGAAGCCTGCTTCTCCCTCTCCCATCCCGCTGCTTGTGTTCCCTCTCTCGCTGTGTCTTTCTCTGTCAAATAAATAAATAAAATCTTTAAAAAAAATAAAAACATATAAGATGAACTGGAAGAATTCTAGACTATTGGTCCCATTTTCCATTATTGCATTTTTTCTGCCATCCCAGATTTTTTTCAGGGACCTGCTATCAGTAATAGGTTCTTTGGGTCTTTAATCTACTAAATCCCCCCCTTTTTTAAATAAATGTGCATTTCAGAATGCTGCATTGATCTTGTTTCTTAGTGATAGGTAAAGTAAGGAATTGTCCGAGAAGTGGCAGTCAAGCAGGCTCCACACCAATTTGCCACAAATAATTAGGACAACATGTCAACTCTTAGAATCCCAGACCTTTTAATGTAGGTGCCTTGTTTGTATGTTGCTTATATTAGAAGAAAGAAGTATAGAATTTTAATGCAAGAGGTTAAGCACGACCTTCCAAAGAAAACACTGTCACTCAGGGAGAATTAATTAAGCTTTTATACAAATGAAAGATTAGTACAACAAGTTAAACACCACTACAAGATGTAAATTTGTGAATGCTGGACTCTGATAATTACACAATTAGAACGCAAGCCTCCTTGTCAGAAGAGCGTTTTCTTCCATTTTTGCTCTGTGGTTCAAACTTTTTTCCAGAGATTAATTCAGGAATGAGGACTTTGCAAGTGTTGAAAATAGACAAAACATTGTTGAATAGCCAGATATTTGATTTACCATTTCTTTTGTGGCAGACTGTGTGTGGTTTATTTTGCCTCTTCATGGAAATCATTTAATTTAATAGCACAATAAACATGTAGAAAAACATTAATATTTGATTACAAAGTTATATTATTAGTATGTCATTTCTTTTCAAAATATATTGGCTTTAACTTCTCATAGAATTACCATTTTGAGAACAAAAGAAGGAGTAAATTCTCAGCATATGTCCTAATCTAGAAAGCAGATACCAGTCATACTTAGAGTGTTAGAGGTAAAGCTAAAAAGAAAAAAAGAAAAACAAAAAACCACTGTGATTATTTAGACTTTTGGAACAATAAATGTACTTTTATAATGGATAAAAATGTTTGTGCATTGATTCTGTTAAATATTTATTTTACTTTTTGAGCTCAAGTCACTCAAACTAGTTGCTTGAATGTGTGTGTGTGTGTGTGTGTGTGTGTGTGTGTGTGTGTTTAAAGATTTTATTTATTTATTTGACAGAGAGAGAAACACAGCGAGAGAGGGAACCCAAGCAGGGGCAGAGGGAGAGGGAGAAGCAGGCTTCCCGTGGAGCAGGGAGCCCGATGCAGGGCTCAATCCCAGGACCCTGGGATCATGACCTGAGCCGAAGGCAGATGCTTAACGACTGAGCCACCCAGGTGCCCCAAGTTGAATGTGGTTTTAACTGAATTGATGAATAAAGTATATCAACTTCTGTATTGTAGCTTTAGTAAATTTTACACAAAAATTAAAACATTTTACATTAGACTTTTATTCTTATTTATAATATTTTTGTTTTGTATAGTGGTTCCTAAACAACTTACATAAGAGGATAAGCCAAACAATCAGAATTCTTGAGAAAGTAGTCCTTGATGTTAATTGAAATAACTACTTAGCTGGAGACTCACTGGCGAAGACTTTCTGTTTCAAATTTGGTTGTGAAAAATATTACTCCAACTTATTTATTCAAGAATTCCTTACTAAGCATCTGGTATATTCTAGACACTGGTCCAGGCACTAAGGATACACTGCAAAACAGAACAGACTAGAGTCCTGTCCTCAGGGAGCAGTCACTCTGGAAAGGAAGACAGATGATAAATATAACAAATTAGTCAATTATGTTTTCTGAAGAAGGCAATAGGTGCTAAGGCAAAAAGAAAATTTGGGGCATGGTACAAGGCTCGTCAGTGGTGAGGATGGGTAAACACTGATTGCTGTATTAAACACCGTGGTTGGGGTAAGCCTCAAGGAGGAGCCACCATCTGAGCAAAGCATTTCCTTACAGGGGTGAAGGAGCAAACTATGCAGATAGATATCGAAGGGAAGAATGTTCTAGAAAAGGGAGAGGCAAGGCAAAAAGCTTTAAGTAGAAGTGTTCATGGGCTTATTTTTATTATATTGTATGTAATGGCCAAGATGGAACTATAATTTAATGACTCAGGGTTTTAGAGAACTTCAAGGCAATTTAGACAAGAATGCTTATTGTTGAGGCCTATGCATTGGGAAGGTCATGGAGCTGGGGTTGAACTTTTACTGATCCCATGTACTTATCACATGCTAGGAATTTTAAGGAATCCAGAAAAGAATTTGGCATAACCCTTGCCCTCAAGGTGACTAGACCAGCTTTTCTGAAATAAAAATTGAATAAAATGACATTGCTAAAGCAGAGGGGCATGAACAAAATGCTGCCAACATTCATAGGAAGGAGATGACTGAAAATACATCTTGTCAGGGAAGCCTCTTGGAAGAAGGAGAAGTTGAGCAGGGTATTCAATTAATGGTGAAACTGTGAATTCATGTGGGAGTGGTATTGCTCCCCATCCTCACTTTATCATACTTAGTTACTTTACATAAATTACTCGGCCAGGGACTGTGGTAGCCAACTCCCAAGATGTCCCCCAATGGTCCCCGCTTCCTGGCATTCATACCCATTGTGTAGAGACCTCCCACATTACACCAGTTTGGTCTGTGTGACCAACAGAATCAAAGGAAATGGTGATATGTCACATCTGAGATTAGGTTATAAAAGACTCTGTGGCTTCTCCCTCTCCCTCTCTGATCGCTTGTTCAAGTCCATGGCTGTGTGAGGGAGCCATCTTGGAAGCTGATTCTCCCGCCCCAGTCAAGTCTTCAGATGACTATGGCTCAGGCTAACAAATTGGCTGCAATCACCTGAGAGACCCCATGCCAGAACCACCCAGCTATGCTGTTCCCAGATACCTAATCCCCAGAAATTGTGTGATTGAAGTGTTTTGTTTTGTTTTGTTTGTTTGTTTTAAACCATTCAGTTTGAGATAATTTTTGGCACATGAATAAATAATACGAAACCAAATGTAGTTTTTGGCCGTAACAAAGGTATCCAGCTAAAATATAAAACCAGTCAGAAAAATTGCAATCTCCTCTTCTGAAAACTCTTGAGGCACAAGAAGATTTTAAGTGTTAACTAGAGAGACACTATGTTGGCCACTAAGATCTGTAGTGGAGTTAATGCAAATGCTGTCCCCTGAAGCCAGGATACCAGTGACCATTTGTGGGAGATTGTTTTAAAACAATGCAGATAATTGAGAGGAATTGAAGATTGTTTGAGACTCTTCAGGTCCCCACATACTCTTCCAGGTTACCAATAACAATAAAACAATAACAACTCAATAATAACTCCCATTTATTTAGAACTTAGTATGTTCTAGGCACTTCATGACTGCTGTACAAATAGAGAGCTGTCTTATTTCATCCTCAAATAATCCTATGAAATAAGTGCTATTGCTCTCATTATTCATATGAATGTGGCAAACAAGATTTCGTGCAGTGCCTCTCAAACAGAAATTGATCTTCAAAATCTCCCTGCAAAAGCAGATGTCACTGCCTCCATTTTGTAAGTGAACAAACTGAGAGTCACACAGAAAAGGTAATTTTTAAATACATTTTAAAATACTTTTCTCCCAGGTGTACAGTTATTTAATAAGTCACTGAGCTAGAATTCGAATCCAAGAATTGGTATAATTCAGAATTTATGTAACTGCAAATCTCAGTTTTTCCCACTATGCCACATGTAGCAAAAGCAATTGACTATCAGTAAGGATGTCTGTTGGAAGAAACATACATAATGTACAAAATAATGTTAATAATAATGAGATGATGGTGACGCCTGTCAATAAGCCCAATTGTGTTTCTGAGCAGGTTTGCAGCGATGGCACCTCAGAGACTTACTTTGATGAAAATATTTTGGCGATCCTTTTCCCTGCTCTCATTTCTAGGTATTTTGGCATTTAGAATGGGATGGGGGATGGAGATCAAAAATTTTTCTCAAAATGACAGAAAACGGATCATTTGCATGGGAATGCCAGCTGGGGAGAAGGGAACATACGCTTGCATTCAGGAAAAGTTTCACAGGATGTAAAAAGAAACCATCTGCTTTTTCTTTTTGTTCTTGTTTAAGAACAGCTTGTGTTTGCAACTCACAATTTAAGACATGGTAATAACCTACAGGACTTTGTGAAGCATGAATCGTACTGCTTTTTTTCTCCTCATTTTTTCCTACTTATTTTTTCACTCGGTGTTTGCAAAACGAAGGATGCAAAGAGGGTATTTGCATGTTGCAACTTGGATAATAAAATTCTTCTGATCGCGGCCCGAGTCTGCCTTTTTTTGGTGTTTTTTGGGCATTCCAGGATCCTGCGCTGAAATCCAGCCAATATGAATCAAGCGTAATGCTCGACTTAGCTATAAGAAACACCGTAGGCTAAGACTGTGGCTCAGTGCACCTCCTGTTCATCCTATGCAGAGAACTATTTTCGTGACCCTGCTTTATCTGCAACAGCACCTGGTAGGGACTTGCAAATCGTTTTTGGAAAAAAAAAGCAGTTTTATATGTTTACTCTTCTTATTAGCATTCATCTCTGTGGCTTTGATGTGTGCCTTCTTCCCCTGCTGAAGTTTTCTTAATGATTCAGACTTCTCTACTGCTTATATGCAAACCAGTGCAGGAGCTTGCCATTTGCAGACAGACCGATGGATCCATGAGTGGAGTTTCCAGTGGGAAGGGCTCTAAAGATCCTTTGGGGTCAGCAGTTAGATAATATTGCAAAGGGGTTAAGATAAATCAGACTGTGTGGGTGAAGGTCCTGGATCCCCCGCTTACTAGCTCTGTGACCTCAGGCAAGCTACTTAACTTCTCCAGGAATAATATTACCCACCTGGAAGTGTTGTTAGGCAGGTTCAATGAGTTAAGTAGAAAGTGCTCAGGACTGTGCCTTGAAGCACTAATGGGAAGAACTGGGACCTATGGCAGGAAATTCACAAAATTTAATAGCACCCTATCATGTTCTCCTACAAGATAAAACAGTCCCATGCAGAGACACAGAGTGATGTGATGTACATAAATTTAAAAATATGTGCAATATATTTAATTATGAAATTATATATGATATATATAAATATATATAAAATTATATGTATAATTAAACACCTTTCCATTGGGGATTGTAAAGTCTACCCCAGGGTTTCTCAACCTCTGTCCTATTGACATTTTGAACCAGATAAAATTTTGTCGTGGCCTGTTCTGGGCTTTGGAGGGTGTCTTGCAGCGTCCCTGGCCTCCACCCATTAGATGCCGGTAGCATATTCGTCTCCTATTATGATAACCAGAAATATACCCAGATATTGTCAAATGTACCTTGGGAATCAAAATCATCTCAGTTACCATCAAGCTAACTGATCTTGCCTATCTTTAAAATCTCCAATTTCTGCGATCCCAAATTGTGATGAGGAGAAAGCAAGGAATATGCAAGCATCTTTGGGTATCACAGTGCAGAAATGTCTGCTTGTTCTGTTTGTATTTAGGCTTCGAGGAACAAATTCAAACTTCACTCTTTGTATGTACGCCCTGTATGTGCACATGTGCTAAATTTATTTGAAAGGAATCACTTCAAACTCATTAAGCACTCAATTTCCTGTCTCTTTGTATGATCCTCCTTTACATTAAGATATTATCTTTTTAATAGGTGCTGGATAGGGGAGCTCAGGCATGCACACCAGACCAGTGGATTTTCTTTAGAACTGGAAGTTGCTGGGGGGAAAAATGCAAGGATTAAAACTATTTTAGGAGTGATTTTTGAATTTTTTAATGTTTTGATATTGCATTTTGGAAGCGGCAGCAAAGCCCTTATCAGTTTGTGAATATTAGCGCTGCATTCATTAGCCTTTTCTAGAGGTTTTAAAAAGCTCACATTCATCAAATAGTTTAAATATAGTTTAAATTATTCCCATGTATTCACATCTTCCAAGTATCTAATTGACTCTTCCATCAAATTCAACTGATTTAGATGCAAAATTTTGTTTTCTTTTGTTTTCTAATGTTCAAATGAACACTTTGTGTGACGTGAGCTAGAGACACGATTGCAGTCAAGATGGTAGGGGGTTTTCATACCTTGACTGGGTCTCTCGGGCTGTGAAAGCATAGCAACAATCAATGAAATGACAAATAGGCAACACCAACACAGACATGGCCAGTCTTGGACAGGATATACATCTCCTCGAGCTGGCCTCTTGGCCTGGAAACGGGCACCCCTGGCTGGAGGGACATTGGTGCGGGTAACTGAGTCAAATGTGGCAAGGGAGGGTGGGAAAGCAGAGCCAGGCTTGTGGCTTGGAGACAAGTGCTGTGCAAGTTTGAGAAAAGAGCTAAAAAGGGAAATCCAGAGAGGGATGCCAGGGGCTATGACCTTCAGAAAGCTGAAGACCTAGGGCAATATGAAGCCACGGTCTCAGCCTTAAAACCAGGGATTGAATGAAAGCACCCTTCACTCAATGGCTGGATCTGGGATATCCCCATTGTCTACACAGACATGGAATCTCAAATTGCCACTAAAAGACTAATGCGAGACTGGGCACTCAGAGGATTAGGTAAGGGCATATACAAAAGGTGTGTGTGTGTGTGTGTGTGTGTGATCACAGAGAGTGAAAACAATAAAAATAAGATGATCCATTCCACTCAAAGATTGTGTATGCATCTCCAGTAAGTTCTGATGTGCTGAGTCAGAATAGTTCCCAAACCAAGCACTTGAAGGTGTCTAGTGCAAAGGAAGCTGCAAGATAAATCATTAGAACAATTAAATCCATCTGGAAAAACCTAGTGCAAGGCAACAACTACTCCCTGAGTGTGTAACATGCACTGTGCATGATGCCTTGCACGTGTGGAGCTTACGTTCTGATGGCATTGCTTAAGACACTCAAATCAGAAACTACATCCACAGGAAGGATAAGAAACTCCAGAACAAAAACAAACAACAATGAAATAAGAAACATGGAACTCGAATAGAAATCTTAGAAATGAGAAGCATCATAATTCAAATAAGGCATTCCGTGATGGCTAAGTCCTGGAACGGATATTGTCAGAAAGAATTTGTTTTGCCAATATAATACTGAGATTCACCCTGATCCAGAAAAGGGTTTAAAACTACGAATGACTAATTAGATGTCACGAAGATTGAGAGTTTCCAAATATGTGTGTTAAAGAGTAATTTTTAAAAAGGTTGAAAACATTCTTTTTATACAGATATAAAATGAATGTGTTCAAGATGTAACTCATTACTAATGAGGGGATCTGTAAAACATTAGGACTGGCTTGAAGAAGAAATCAAAGAAGGACACATTTATACTGAGTAAGGGAATGTTGAAACTAATTTACAAATAGATGATGCAAAACAGGCTTTTTCTGTGCAGAGTTGAGGGGCAAGTAAATTGAACCTCCCTGGCCAGAATTTTCATATCTATGGACAAGAATTCTTTTGCATTGCTGTTAGTTATTTACAGTTTGTACTGTGATAAAAACAGCTCAAAGGCAATGAATAGCTAGAATCAGACAACCTGGAAGACAATGCTCAAAGGCACGGGTTGGCAAACTATCTCTTGGGCCAAAGGCAGCCTTCAGTTTTATTGCAACACAGCCACTCCCACCTGTTTCTACATGTTGTCTCTGGCTGCTTGGACAGCACAGTGGTGGAAGTGAGTAGTTGCAAAGGGGTCATATGACCCACAAAGGCTAAAACAGTCACTTTCTGGACCTTTACAGAAAGTGAGCCTATTCCTTTTCGGAGCACTGCAGTTTTCTACTGGATCACATTTTCTCAACACAAACAATAGAGTTCTAAAAGAAAGGGATGGTAAAGAAGCAATATTTAAGAAGCAGAACTGATGGTTTTTTTTTCCCTAGAATTGAAGTAAGACATGAGTCCTTAAACCAATATTTCACTCTGAGAACAAACAGATACATAAAATTAGATTTTACCCAGATACAGGAGAAAAACTGCAAACATTAACAGAGGCAGGAAAAAAAATTAAATGAGAGTGAATACATTTTGAATTAGAAATATAATGGAAAAGTATTTTACATGTGTTATCTGATCTCATCTTTATAATTATTCTAGGAGTAGGCACTGATATTGCCATCAGTTTTTAGCAACCAACAAACTGAGATCAAAGTCACACCACCAGTAACTGGTAGAGCTCAGAACAGATCTTGGGTCTTCTGGCTCAAGGAGATTCGGGCCACTGTATTTGGCTACTTTGTTATTATAAAGAAATAGATTTTTTTTTAAAGGGTAACACATGTCCTTAATTAGGAAACACAGGAGGAGAAGTCAAGTAGCTGATTGAGTTCCGTAGAGAATTTTGCCACTAAGAAATAGAAATGCAAAGAACAACTGGCTAAAGGGAGCTTGCCCCAGATTCAAGAATTGGAAGAGTGACAGCAGAGAATGGAATGGGTGGGGGGCCGTGGGAAATGGGGCTAAAGACCAGGTAAGGCTTTGCAGGCTGTGCTAAGAATTTTGCGTTATTTCTAAGAACCATGTGAAGATATTGACGTTTTAAAAACAATGAGAGAGGTGGGTGAATTGATCTGATTTACATCTTGAAAAGAGCTTTTGGGCTGCAGAGTGAGGACTGGTGTGGAAATGGACCAGAATGGATGTGGGAGACCCATTAGAAAGATACTGATATCTAACAGCCAAGATTATTATATGCCCAGAGGAAGCAGCTAGCCAAATAATGGTAAGAACTTGTAGTATTCAAACTGGGAGTGGAAGATACAGAGTATGGGCATGCGTATTTCCATAGGGAAAGTTTGTCCCTTTCTCTTGCTTGGTCTTTCTCTTATATTCTTCAGTATTTGGACTTATTAGCAGGTGGAATAAACTTCCATTGTTCTGGGTGCCTGAATTCCCACTGGAGGATGATGCTGTGATTGATTCTGTTTCTGTTCTGCGGGTGAGTGTACTTTGTGCTTATCTCCAGTATAGCACTTTTCACGTTGAATTGTAATGCCCAAAGTACCTTGACCTTCCCAATTAAGAAGAACCTCTTGAGAATGAAGACTTTGTCTTATTTACCTTTGCATCCCCACTGCCCAAAACTGCCGACCAAAAATAGTCATTCAATACAAGTTGTTGGCTAAATGAATGGGATTCAGTTATGTGGAACAGAGTGTTTTCTTCTGCCAATTTTAGCAGCTCTCTTCATTTACGTGTTTCTAGACTGACGCTAATTCCCAGGCTCCTTAGAACTCAAAACCTTCTGTAATAATGCTATTATTCATTTAAGCCACCAGTGTTTCTTACATAAAATATACAGGCCAATATAAATGTCTTGAATAACACAAATGCACTTGAATTCTGCTACAGGTATTAGTTCGATGACAAATTAATAATGATGCTAATTCACAGCGTCTCATACGTTGGACTCTTGAAACATGTATTATTTGTTTATATTTTCCTCCACGACATGCTTTTTGTATGACCCTCCAAAACCTCTCTGGCTCTCAGTTTCCTCAGTTACTAACCCGGAGATAATATTTAGCCACTTTGACAGATCTTGTAAGGATAAATAAGAAAATATGAAGTATGTTCATGGTATAGTAGGTTTTTATTTTTATTATTATTTATTATTTTTTCTATTATTTTTTCTTTTTTTTCTATTAATCTATTATTTTTATACTTCCACACTTTGTTTCTTTTCTTTCCTTTTTTTTTTTTTTTTTTTTTTTTTAGTTCACTATGTCCCCCTCATGCCATGGCTTACTTAACTGGCTGGGTCTCCTTTTAATTCTTTTAACTTGCATTACTGAATCTACTCCAATATTTTCTCTGATGTTGCCTTTTATGCCTCTAAGGAGAATAAAGTCAGAAGGCCTACATCCATCTGTCATGAATACATTGATTTCAAACGGGTCTCTCCCCCCAATTTTCCCCTAAAGAAGGCAATTCAAATTTCTCTCATTTTTCTAACACATCCACGGTTAGTTACGTCTTTTCTGCACTGCATGCAAATCTGCAGATGGTAATGAACTCCTTCGTTCTCCTGTCCTGTTATATCAGATGCATGCCGTCCCAGGAAACTGGGCAGTATCAGCCTGGTGGCTAGCTGGAAATAATAGAGCCTTTTGTTGCAGGCACTGATTTGTAGGGTTGGCGTTTCTGAACTTAGGATGGGCAGATGCATTAATTACTTCCTCACCTGACACCCCAGTGGCTCTGCATTTCCTTTAATCACCCATCTTGTATGAGTTTCCACTTGCCCACTGTAATTTTAATAGGCTAATATTTTGAGTCCTAGGTGGGAATTCCTTATGTTGAAATTTCCAAAACAATTTTGTGTGCTTTGGTTGGTTTTGATTGCCAGATGAAACCCCTCTTAAGGTAAACATTTTAATAAACAAACTCTTTTCGCCTGGATGGTAATGCTAAGTTGAAATGGATGCATTAGCCATCCTTGCCTTTGTTCCTGGGGCTCCAACAGCTCATTTGGTGCATGATTCGGCTTTGTTCTCAGAGTGTCATATTAAGGAGTTAGAAGTGCTCACCCTCTAAATTGGAACTCGGGTGTCTTTCTGTTCTGAATTCTCCTGGAATTTGTGTTTCTACTCACATGATCTTATAGACTTAGGCAAGACAGGAGGGAAGGAGCACTTTATACATCCTGATAAACACAAGCACGGGATCAAGGAGAAACTCCGCCAAGGTTGCTAATTGAAATTGTCTAGGGAAGGATTGCTCAGACTGTAATCTGTAGAGGAATCACTTAGAGATCTTGTTAAAATTCGGTTTCTGATTCAGTGGGTCTGGGGCCTCAGATTCTCTGTGTCTGACACATGTTAAGATGCTCCCTGGGGGTGTCAGCGCTGCTGACCTATGGCTCTGGCTGCAGCTGTAAGCATGTCCCCTAGCTTTCCCTTCCTGCTATCATGATTGTCACCTTCATTATGCCACCAGGGGATGCTGAGAAACAGCCAGGTTTGGGAACTGTGTTAGTGTCCCAGGGCTGCCACAGCAGATAACCACAGACTAGGTGACTCATAACAGCAGAAACTTGTTCTCTAAGAGTTCTGGAGGCCAGAAGTTCCCAGTGACGTTCTCAGCAGGACTGTGCTCTTTCCAGAGGCTCTAAGGGAGATCCCGTTCCTCGTCTCTTCCAGCTTCTGATGTTTATCAGCATTCCTTGGCTTGCGGCTGCTCACTCCACTCTCTATGCCTGTCCTCACACGGCCTTCACTTCCTCTGCATGTCAGTCCTCTGCATGTCTGTTTTAAGGACACTTGTCATTGGATTTAGGGCAGTATTGGGATTCTTTAGAGAAACAGAACCAATAGGATGGAGATATATACATATATATATATATAATTATATCAGCAAAGACCCTGTTTCCATTTAAGTTCATGTTAACAGATTCTGGGAGGTTAGGACATGGACATCTTTTGGAGGGGCCACCATTCAGCCCGCCATAAGAATCACGTGATTAGGTGATCGTTGTAATGTCTCATTCAAGCCAGGAATCCTACAGTTCTAAATAGGAAAATTGTTCGTTTTTAAAAATTGAAGTATAATTGACATACAATAGCCTGTTAGTTTCAGGTGTACATCATAGTGATTAGGTATTTTCATACATTTATGAAATGATCCCACCGCGTCTAGTTACCATCTGTCACCATACAGAGTCGTTACATTATTGACTCTATTCCCTATGCGGTGCATTACATCCCCATGACTTCTTTACTTTACAACTGGAAGTCTGTTACTCCTCCTAATCCCCTTTGCCTGATTTGCCCAACCCCTAACCTCTCCGCGCCCCCTGCCCCCTGCCCCAGAAACTGACAGTTTGTTTCTAGTATCTATGAATCTGTTTGGTTTGGTTTGTTCGTTTGTTTTTTAGATTCCACATATAAGGGAAGTCATATGGTGTTTGTCTTTCTCTTTCTGACTTATTTCGGTTAGCATGATGCCTTCTAGGTGTACCCCTGTTTTGCAAATGGCAAAATTTCATCCTTGAAAACTGCACTCTTAATGTAGAAATGAGGATGTTTTTGCCCCCTTAGATATCAGCGCTTTGTGAACGTCTGTAGGGGACAAGGGGAGACTGGCAAGGACTAGAATATATCCATATAAGTGTTCAATTAGAGAAACAAAATCAAGCACAGGAGGAAGGTAGAGCTGAGACTAAGAGCCAAAGACAGCAGAAGCCGAGACGACCATAAAGAAACTGAGTATTTTCTTCCACCCGAGTGGAACGGCTCTGTCGGCACTTTTCTGAAAGGCACGCAGATCACCTGGGAGGGGCTGGAGCGTCTGCATGTCTAGTAATCCCCCAGGTGCTGTCATTGCTGCTCTTCCCTGGACCATACTGTGAGCAGCAAGGGCATAGGCTGGGCAAAAAGGTGTAAGGGCCATTAACTGAAACAGGTATGCATTGCTAGGGAGAGGCAACTTTGGGTCGGCCAAGAACTGGAGGGACCACGTGCCTTCTCTTTGGCCTCCTTACAAAATTCAAATATAATGTTGCCAAACTTCTGGCTTTTCAAGAGAAATCTGTATGTTTATACAAAATTTCTATATTTATCAGTGTTGGCAACTGATTCCCAAAATTCAAAAACCACCAGTGAAACAAATAAAACTGTATTTTAAAAATGACTGCCATTGCTCAACCTCTGGCAGGTGAATCTTTTATGCCCCACATGTAAATTGAGCCGATCTGTGACTCCTTTTGTACATAATACTAATTATTAAAATCGTCGATGCTGATAAACTAAAGGATAAAAGAAGACCAACGTTTACTATGAAGTGTTAAACTAGCTTGAATTCTGTTTTACACAGCTCTCCAAATGGGTAGCTCTTCAGAACACACCATGTCAAGAAGGAAATGAGACATTCCAAGGGCTATTAACTACTCCACCAGAGATCTTGGAAGATCACTGCAGTGTTATTTAGTGTCGATGTTTATTTAATTCTGGTGCAGAAGGGCAAATTTACCATGTTCAATGGTCCTCAAACTCACACTGGCTTACATGAGTATGGCTTAATGACCCATTGACAGTAGACTATGGCATTACCCTATAAAATAAATAGTGACAGGAGAGAGGACAGCCTGGAGTCATTGATTTTAATATATTATACTAGAGACTATTTTTCTTTGTTGATAGAACTCAGAGTTAGCATGGTTTATCAGCTGATTTGTTTGATAGGACAAAGTGAAGCTGGATGTGGTAATTGACATCCTCCCGTCTTTCCCTGGTCATAGTCTGCTATGAGTATAGATTAATGAATCCTACTTTGTCCAGTCTTCTGAACAATGCTAGATAATCTGTCAATAGCTAAATGGTATAGCTTAGGTGGCTCTGTAAGAATATCACTATCCCTTTCCATATTCGATATAGAACTTGAGATTTTAAAAGCTACAGACATTAAAAAAATTTAAAAAATAATAAAAGCTACAGACATTGATATAAATGCCATGTCACAAGGGATGTAGAATACACAGTTGCCAAAGGTGCAAGAAATATAGCAATCATGTCTGGGAACTCTCCATGGGAAATTGGAGGGCCATTACACAGCATTTCACCATAATGGAGTATAAAGAATATGATTTAACTGGAAGAAGAACCTGCATCATAATATAGTCAGATATTATAGCTTTATTATATAAAGCTTAGAGCCACTCCAAATGTTCCTGAAAAAGCCTTGCAAAAGTATCCTACCCATAGCAAAGAGATCACTTGTGCTCTGCAGAGCTCAGAAGTGACCCAGCTTCAGGATCTGTGGTTGAACTCAGGCTTTGTGAACTTTACAAGGATGTCTTGAGTGAGAGATTGAAATATAGAAAAGGATTTTGGCTTTATTTTTTACCCTACTTGGCTGTTTCCAAGAAGAGTTTGTTTGTTTATTTTTTAAATAAGTAAGAAGTAGGAAAAAAAATCATCAGAAAATCCAGTAGGCAATCTATGAGGTTTAACATAAAGCAAAACAAAACAAAACGACAGCAACAAAAAACAATTGGAAAAAGACAGGCCAAAGCATGTGGTCCTGTTTACCTGGGCAGTTTACTGTGAGCTGCCAATATTATAAACCTGTTACTTTCACTAGATTGATAGTGGCTTCCTGGAAGCCTGATTTAGGAATAAGTCTGAGGCTGATCGTTAGTTCCCTGGGAAAGAGTGCCATGATTGATTAGCAATGTCTGCCTTGAGCACAGGAATTAAGGATAGGTAACATATATGCCATATATTTACATAGATATTTTGTATTAGTGCTTGAAGGGATTCTTTTACTTGAAGCTTTATTTTAAAAAGTACCAAGATAGATTGAGAATGCCTGAACCCTCTCCATCCAGAGAGAACTAAATATAATTTATTAGGCAAATGACAATAAATATGATATACACAGACCACATGGAAAAAACAAAAACTGATTTTTGACATTGGCAATGGATAAATTTCAGATCTTTGCAAAACCGCTGTTAAAATCCCATAGGAACAGTTCATGAGAGTTAGTACATACTGAATAGCACCCTTGTGAGGATGCTGAGTTGTTGACTGGGGCCATCTACCTAGCCAGGTGACTTGGTCTTGCATATCAATGATCATGAGGTAAATGCAGGCCTCTGAAAACGCACAAGGTACTTCAGGTTATAAAGCTTTAATGCCACTCTCTATGGTAGGCAGAATGATGCCTAAAATGCCCACAGCCTAATCCCTGGGAACATATGAATATGTATATTATGTAGCGAAAAGGATTTGGCAGATTTTAAAAGTGGAAGATTATCTGGGATTATCCAGGTAAGCTTAATATAATCACATGAGCCCTTAAAAGCAGAGATCTTTTTCTGGTTGAAGGCAGAGAGATGCAGAGGGGACATGGGAGAGATTCAGAGCGAGAGGGACTCAGCCTGCTGCCTGCCAGAAGGGGCTATGGGGAAAGCATGAGAAGGAATGTGAAAGCTTTAGGAGCAAATAGCTGTCCCCACCTGACAGCCACCAGGATGTGGGGACCTCAGCCCTACAACCACAAAGAATGATATTCAGCCAATAACCTGAATAAGCCTGAAAGTGAATCCTTCCCAGAACTTCCAGATAAGAGTCTAGCCTGGTTGACACCTTCATTTCAGTCTTGTGAAACTAAGTAGAAGACACACCTGAGCCATTCTGTGCTCAGACTTTTGACCCCCTGGAACTATGCATAATAAATAGGTGTTGTTTTAAGCTGCTGAAATTGCAGTAATCTGTTACAGCAACAATATTAAATGAATATACTCTCAAATAGTTGAAACTGATACGTGAAGGTCTTAAGTATCAAAGATGTTATATTAAGGTATATACCATCTACAGTAGATAAACCCTGAATCTTGCTAGCTTCATACCATACATTTTCTCACTCATGTCATGACCAAATGCAGGTTGGTAGATTGTTCTGGTTGGCTCCTCTTGAAAGCAGAATCCCAAGGGTGGGGCCATCATCTCTAGCACTTGGAATTCCTAAATACTGCAGAGAAGTAACAACAGTGTCCCCAGTCATGCAGGCCTATAATGGTAACATTGCTTCCTAGAGGAATATTTCTATACCTCACTGGCTAGAAACCAGTCACTTGACTCCAACCCACAAAGAAGAATGAGAAATTTGTTTTTGATTTTGTGTGTGTGTGTGTGTTTGTATGTGTGTGTGTGTGTGTGTGTGTGTGTGTGTGCAAGAAGAAAAAATGTGGTTGGTGAGCATTGAGCCAATCTTTGCCACAAGTATATTCTTTTTAGAATCTGGCTCCTTCTTTAACTAGCAATCTCCCTTTATGAGGGAAGCAATGAAATCTATATCTCGATTTGAATAAAGGAATTGCTTTTCTTCCGGTTTGTTGAAGTCATTTATTTACCATCATTCTGATCATTCATTATTTGCTAATTCTTGAAACTGTCCCAGTTGAGTCCATGTCCTCTGCTACCTTATCAATGTTGACATTGCTGCTGTGGTTCCTTCAAACTCTATTCTACTGAAGAGCATTCTTGGCTTCCTTGTCCTAAATTCCTTCACATTTTTAAAAAAGGCATTCTTTAGACTGTTTTAAGTGCACATCAAAATTGAAAGAAAAGTACAGAGGTTTCTTATATACCATTAGGGTTTGTCCCCACACATGCACAGTCTTCTCCATTACCAACGCCCTCCACCAGAATGGCACACTTGTTACAATCGATGAACCTACACTGACCGTCATAATAACCCAAAGTCCCCAGTTTACCTTAGGGTTCACTGTTGCTGTTGTACATTCTATGGACTTGGACAAATGTATAATGACATGTATCCATCATGATAGCATCATGTACGGGTTTTTCATTGACTTAAAAATCCTCTGTGCTCCACCTATCATCCTCCACCCAACCAGTAACAACCACTGATCATTTTACTGTCTCCACAGGTTTGCCTCTTCTAGGATTTCATAGAGTTGATCATACATGATCCACCTGACTTTTCAGGTTGGCTTCTTCTATTCAGTAATACGTATCAAAGTTTCCTCCATGTCTTTTCATGACTTGATAACATTTTTTAAGAGCCAAATGATATTCCTTTGTATGGATGTATCATAGCTTTTTCACTTACCTACTCAAAAAGAAAACATCTTGGTTGCTTCCAAATGTTAGCAGTTACAAAGAAAGCTGCTATGAACATCCACGTAGAGGTTTTGTGTGGACATGTTTTCAATTCCTTTGGATAAATACAAAGGAGCATGATTGTTGGATGAAGAAATCAGTTCTTTCCAACCTGATCTATAGCTACTATGCAATCCCAATCAAATTCCAAGCAACTTATTTTCTGAATTCTAGAGTTTATATGGAGAGGCAAAAGATCCAGAATAGTTAACACAATATTGAAAGAGAAGACAAAGTTGAGGGCT
This sequence comes from Callorhinus ursinus, assembly GCF_003265705.2. NCBI lineage: Eukaryota > Metazoa > Chordata > Mammalia > Carnivora > Otariidae > Callorhinus > Callorhinus ursinus. The sequence goes on from NW_027397115.1 coordinate 3,891,812, forward strand.
TGACATTACCCAACTTTGAGACTTGCTATAAAGCTACGGTGATCAAGACAGAGTCTGGTAAAAGAATAGACAGATAGACCAATGGAACAGAATAGAGAGCCTAGAAATAGGCCCACATAAATGTGGTCAACTGATCTCTGACAAAGGGGTAAAGGCGATGCTGAGACAGAGAGAGTGTTTTGATCAATGGTGCTGGAAAAACTAAACATTCACATCAAATCATCATCATTATCATCATCATCAGACCTTACATGCTTCACAAAAATTAACTCAAAGTGGATCACAGACCTAAATGGAAAATGCAAAACTATAAACCCCTTAAAGATAACATAGGAGAAGACCTAGATTACTGCAGGTGTGGTGATATCTTTCTAGAGATAAAACCGAGGGCATGATCAATGAAGGAAACACAGGATAGACTGAACTTCACTGAACTTAAAAATTTCTCTGTGAGCAACACTGTGAAGGGAAGGAGAAGACAAGCCACAGCTGGGAGAAAATATTTGCAAAGACACATCTGATAAAGGATTGTTATCCAAAATCTACAAAGAACTCATAAACTCAGTAATGAAAAAAAATAGGCCAAAGATCTTAGCAGACCCCTCACCAAAGAAGATATATAGATGGCAAATAAGCATACAAAATGGTGATCCACATCATATGTCATCAGGGAAATGCAGTCTAAGTCAATGACGAGACACCACCACACACCTATTAGAATGGCCAAAATCCAGAACACTGACAATACTAAATGCTGACAAGGATGTGAAGCAACAGGAACTCTCGTTCATTGCTGGTGGGAATGCCAATGGTACAGCCATTAGGGAGTATGTTTTAGCTGCTTCTTAAAAAACTGGACATACATTTACCCTTCTTTATTTTTTGATTTTAGCCTTCATCAGCTGCTCTTTCCGCATGGCGCTCTCCGTGGTCCGAGCTTCTCTTTCTGCTTTCTGTCTCTCTGACCTTGTGCTGTGATGGTGGAGAGGAAGGAATGTGCCCAGAACACTTCCTTTAACCCTGCACTACCCTCTCACCCTGCTTTTGAGGTGAAGGTAACAGTTTCCTGGCCGGTAGAACATAAAATAGCATCCAACACTGCAGAGAAGTCATCACTTTTGACAGTTCCTGACAGTATTTTCTTCTCCATCTCCTCTCTACTCTCCTGCTCCTCATGCAATTGTCTGGGCTGTTTCTTTCTAATTCTGTATGCTTTCAAAGGACAGTCTACAGTAATACCAGAGAACCGGTGTGTCTGATCTTACCCTTCTCTAAGTTTTTAATAATTTAATAGATTTAGCACATTCATCACCTACTGCAGGGGTTCTCATCCTGTGTGTGATGTCCTGTGCATGGCAGGATGTTTTGCAGCATCCCTGGAGTCTATTAGATACCCAAAATAGTCCTGAGCTGACAACCAAAAATAGCCCCAGATATTACCAAATACTACCTGGGGGACAAACTCAGCCCAAGTTGAGAACCACTGATCTACTGTAAAGCTTCCAGCCAGTTGGGCTTATTTCACTGATCTTTGGATCATATTTCTAAGTAGACCATCATTCCCTCTCCAAGGAGCAAAGCACATTCAATGCAAAGCACATTTTAGCCTCACTCAGTTTCATGATGAAGGCAAAAAAATTGCGCTTTCTATGGGGAAGTCCTACTCATAGTCAGCAGATTGGGACTCCGTGAAGCCTTTCTCCAACTCTGAAAAGACTAATTAAATAAGCAGATTCAGCTGGAGGATTTGTAGTTGTTAGTGATCACTTCCAGCTCTGTTGTACTCACAGCCAAAAAGCATTTGAGCAAACACGGCCATATCCTGCCCAGAGGACTGAATTCTGAAAGGCCTGCTGTGGCATCTCTCCTGTGCCTCCATGTCCCAAAATGTGGTCCTCATAGGCTTTAGTACACAAGATGATATTAGGCAGTACAATGTACACCATTCAATTGCATGAGATATGTGTTTGTCTTAATAATAATATATTGTACTTGGGGGCAGGATGCAAAACCAGCACACCAAACTTAAAGTACAAGTTTTATTTAAAATAAATGTATGCAGGTATGTATATAGGTACAAAAAGTGAGCTGACTTAAGGAAAGTAATAGGACAAGGTACATACATATGTATACTTCCTATTGCTACTATAACAAGTTATCACTACTTAGTGACTGAAAAGAACACAATTTTACTATCTTGCCATTCTGGAAGTCAGAAGCCCAAAATGGATCTTGTGGGATAAAATCAAGGTATTGGCAGAGCTGTGTTCCTTCTGGAGGCCCTGGAAGAATCCATTCCTCTTCCCTCACATTTTCCAGCTCCTGGAGGTGCCCCCATTCCTTGCTTTGTGCTTCCTTCCTCCCTCTCCAAGTGCATTGCTCCAACCTCTGCTCCTCACGTCACTTTTTCTTTTCCTGACTTCCATCTTCTTGCCTTGGTTCACCCAGATAACGTTGGATAAACTTCCAAACTGAAATCCTTAATTTAATTGCATCTCAAAGTCCCTCTTGCCATGTAAGGTAACATATTCACAAATCCTTGGGATGAAGACATAGACATCTTTGTGGGGAAGGGCATTATTCAGCACATCACAACATATAAAGACAACGTTGTCAAGGTGCTATAGGACTGGATGAATGGCATTTGGGAAACCCTGTTTTAGTTCATGCTTCCTTTGTAGCAAATTACCCCAAAACTCAGTGGTTAAGACATACTTATTATCTCACAGTTTCTGTGGGGCAGGAATCTGGTAGCAGCTCTGTTCCATTCTCAGTCTCAGAGTATCTCTCAAGGCTACACCCAAGGTATTAACTGGGATCACAATCATCTCAAGTTTCAACTGGGATAGGGTCCGCTTCCAAGTTCACTCATGGTTGTGGGTGGGATTCAATTCCTTGCGGTTGAAGTGAGGTCTCAGTTCTTCATTAGCTGCTGGCTGGTGGTCCTCTTCCTGGCCTCATGGGCCTCTCGATGGGCAACTGGCAACTTTGTCTTTGTCCAAGTGATCAAGTAAAAGACCGAGAGAACATGAGCAAGATGGGCATCAGTTTCTATAACCTGATTCCAGAAGTGACATCCCTTCACTTGTGCCACATTCTCTTCATTAACAAGAGGCTCTAGGTCCAGCCTGAGCTCTCCAGGAGGGGGTTATACAGAGCACGAATCCAGGTAGTAGGAACATTGGCATTCCAGAATCTTCCTCTATCCTTTCTTAGGTCCTAATTTTTCTGCTAACCTACCTGATATGAAACTCTGTACTTTAGCAGAAAAGTGACTGCTCTATAGATTTGCATTCCTCCAGGAATCTGGGAGTCCCCACCTCTCTGTTTTCAGTGTCTCAGCTATGAAGATCTATGTTGGCATTGGCCCTCCTGGTTTCCCTTGGGGTTGTGGGCCCTTTCCCTGTGTGCCCTTGCCTGTTTCCAAATATCCTCCTTTGTGTTCCCACTAGATTCCTAAATCAATGATTGTCTTTAAAAAGATTAATTCTATACATTGTTTAAGAAGACTCATGTGCAAGGGAAAAAAAAACACACATAAATACATTTTCTTAAATTAAATGAAACCCAAATCTGAGCTCCTGCTCTTTAGGGTGTTGGGCAATTCAATCCCAGAAATATTTTGGGCAAGAATAGATCTCTCCTCCTCTATTTAATGAATCAGATTTTTAAATATCTGTGGCTTCCTCCATTACTTCATCTCTCTGTCTGTCCTTCAATATTCTAATCCCCTTTCTCACAAACTTCTGGATTTTATTTTGACAATCAAGGGTTTTTGAAAAAAAAATGCATGTTCTATAGCTGGTTAATTTACGTTCTGATTTGTGTGAAGTCTAAAATAGTCAAAGGATAAAAAAATAAAATAGTCAAAGGAGTCTGGCTCTTTTGTGAAACCAGATGGTAAAAAGGATTGGAGAATGTTCCTTACAAAGTGTGAGGGTCAGTTAATTTCTGTCTCTATTATGATGCACTGGAGATAATCCTCATGAATTTAATTTGGTGACCTTTTGCAGCTGTCAGGCCTCAATAATTTTTACCTGTTTTGATATTCCCCCAAATTGCTGAGGACATTATAACATAAAGAACTAGTGAATATGCATAAATCTGTGGGATCTTGTGCAGTGGTTTATGAGGGTGGAGGGGCATGGAAACGTGGGTCCTGTCCTCAGCCCCCTGGAGGGATCACATTCTTTAGAGATAAAGTGAGTTTGTACATAAACAGAGCTTTTTTCCCCCCATTTGCTTTGATTTATATTTACCGATAATAACCAATTATCCCGAAAATTCAAAGAGCTTAAAAAAAGAGCGTATGATGTTTTTTTATTTATCAAAGGGGAACATGGGTTTAAAATATAACTGTGACCCTATTTTCTTGCTAGTGGTCTTTGAGTCAAATACTAGGCACATATCAAGCTCCTTCTATATTTCAAAATGGCAGAAACATTCTATAAACTTCTTTATGGCTTGCTCTTCAGTCCCACCCCTCGTGAAGAATTTCATGTTTTAAAACTATTGAATTTTCCTCGATATAAAAATAAATGTCAAAATTAGTATGAGGAAGGCAAAGAAAACATTGCATTTTTATTGCACTCTAAATATTTCACAATTTTTTTTATAATCTTGTAGAATGGCTCCATAGATCATTTTGTAAAAAATGACTTTCCTGGCAAATTTCAAATCAAGATGGGAGTGTCTTATTTTCAAAGTGATCATTTGTACCTAGACTACTCTCTACTGTGTTAAACAGCCTTAGTAAAAAATGATATTACTGCTATATACTAAGAAATGTGGTTTTTACCTGAGTAAGACATTAAACAAAAATGAAAAAGGCCTGCCCTGGAGTTGAAATACCATTTTCTTAAAAATAGTGACTTCTTGGTTTTTTGCTGAGCAAAGTATATATTATACCAAATCAGTGGCCAGGTTTGCTGATTAAATCATCTTGAACCTCCTCAGCATTCTGGTCAAAAGACAAAACAAAGCAACAACAAAAGCCACCACCACAAAAAACAACAACAAAAGTAAACACAAAATGTGATCAGTTTAGAAAACAATCAAGATCTGGTGTCTTAAGGGAAATTGTTCCATATGGAAATTGAAATAATCAGTTCTCCAACATTCCCGTTGTCTTGGAGGAGCTTTGTACCTATGAATAACCCCTGTTGGAGATGGTCTGCCACATTCTTGGGGTAGATGACATTTTATTGTCTAAGGACAGTGGATGATCCTGCTGCTCATTCAGGGACATTTGCTGAAGCCAGTGGAGAAGGACTATGGACACAGACATGCTGGAGTATCCCAAGTATTCCGAACTTCCTGCTGAATTCTTCCCTTGCTTACCCTCCCTTTCTTTTACTTTTCATTTTTTATTTTGTTTTATGTGACTTTATCTAATCTAATTTAACTCTATTTTATTCTAATTTCTTCTTGCCCCTCAATTCCCCCCTGCCCCACATCTTCTTCAGACACGAACCTTGGTTAACATATAATAAGGTTTGCAAACACAGTGTTTTGGGATTCCACCAATGCTACCCATCATGGAGGCACAAAAATAAGCATAATATCCTCACGGCCAGTTCCCACTCATGACACCAATTGCTGCCTGTGCTTATGTGTCAAGAGCATGTCCCCAGCCTTCCCTGCCCTATGAGACCCTGGCCCTGCTTTAATGGAGAGTCACCGGTCTTCATTGCTCCCTGAGGTGCAGAAGCCAAATAAAGATTTTAACCTCAATATTAATCACTTAAACCACTTTTTTCAATACCAGTATTTCTTCTTTCCATTCTCTGATCTTAGTTATAGATCTGCAACCTATTATCCTTTAACATGTACATGAGTTTCAAAATAAATATGACTACAAAACAAGTAAATATGACTATGGCATCTTTTCTCAAAAACAATTTAGTTCAGTCTATTGATTTTCTTAGTCATCTAAAAATTAATATATCAATGTCACATTTCATTCTTAACTTTGGCATTTCCTTTCTAGCTCAGGCTCAGATGCATCTTTCCTGAGCTATCTACTGTTTCTGCTTCCAAATCACCTCAATAATATGTGTTATCATCCATGGTTTAATGATTTTACTCTTAAGTAAATTTATCTATGTGAAAACAATAAAATGGAGTCAGTATAAACTAATCCATTGTAAATAGGTCAAATCATGTTTCTAAAATTAATTTAAACCCATCAGACTTCAAATTTTGCAGTAATTATTGCCATTTATATTTATGATTACTTATGTGTTACACTCCTATCTTCCAGAGGGAAGAGACCATACTATTTATCTTTGCATCTTCAGTGTTTTACATTCCATAGGCATTTAATTAAATGATTAGCTAAAAGTAGGATCTGAAATGACTATGAGAACTTTCTTACAGAGGAATCGGTGTTAATAGCTCTGAATCTAAAAAGATAATATTTATTCTGTGCTTCCTATATGTTAAATACATTTTTGGGTACTTTGCATGAATCCATTCATTTATCTACCAACAAACTCATGAGGTAAATCCATAATTATCCCCATGTACTGAGAGGTAAGTCACAGCTAGTAAGTGGCAGAGCCGTGATTAATTTGGGTCTTAACTGCTATGCTCTATTATTTCTAAATAAAAGTGGAAATGCTTATTTCCATTCTCTGGTAGCAGGCTCTGACCCAGGAGTGTCATCATACTCAAAGGAAAATTCTTCTGGGGTATTTACAGGCAGACTCAAGTATTTGACATCTGACCCTCTCCAAATTTCAGAAGCATCTACAGTTTTTTTCTTTTTTGAAGGAGAGGGGAAGATGGGGAGAGACAGCAAGACACAGAGATAGAGACAGAGAGAGAATATATTTGTTTGTGTCTCTAATATACCATTCAGGTACCACCCACCTTGGATATCCAGTCCATTGTCACAAGGTCCTTTCCATTGGGTGAAGTAGTGACTTCATTGGATTTATACTTTAAAAGGATCCCTCTGAGCAAAGAGGGAGCAAAAGCAAGAAAGAGGGAGGAAGCAAAGGAAGGACCAGTTGGTAGGCTTTTTCAGTCATCCAAGAAAGAGTTTGTGATAGTTTGGCCAGGATGCAATCAGTAAAGGTGGTGAGGAATGCATGGAGGGTGGACATAATTTGAAGGTAGACTGGCAGGACTGGATATTTGACATAGGAAAAACTTTTTTTTTTTTTTTTTGGTGCTAAAGCAACTGGGAGGATGGCTTGTCCCTTACTGTTATGGGAAGACAAAAGGAAGTACAGATTTGGGGAGAAAGATCAGGAGTTGCATTTTTACATGTTAAATTTGAAATCCATAGGTAAGCCAGTAAAGATTTTCTTGAGTAGACAGCTAGATAGAAGTATCTGTTCTAGGGACAAAAGTCCAGGCCAGAAATAGAAATTTATGGAATGCGTAGTTTATATTTCAAGTTCTAAGATTTGATGATATCCCATTGGGAATGACTGTAGAGAAGGAGTCTGCAGACTGAGTGCTGGGGTCCACTAACATTAGAGCTTAGGGAAACGATGCATCGTCCACACGGACAATGAGGACTAGCAGCCAGTGAAGGAGGGAAAACAGGAGGAGGTGCTCTAGAACTCAAGTGAAAAATGGGTTTCAGGGAGGATGAAGTGATCTACAGAATGAAACTCTACCTTTGTAGCTTGCTTCTGGAGGCCACTGTATTGAAAACACATACTGGAAAAGAAAGTTCCCAGCTATGTTACTTTCCTATAAAAGGGAAATGACTTTGGGTGGCAATTCAGGAGAGAGTCTGACATATGGTAAGAGCTAACTGTCTTTCTGGCTCTTAACAGAGAGACATGTACAACTATAAATAGGTCTCTGACCATGACTATAAGTATTATTTTTTCCATGTCTGTGTCTCTGTGGAGGAATGCAAGCTCTTAGCCACAGAGAACTATATAGAAAACTTTTTTCAGAGTTTGAATATGGTAAGTAACAAAGAATATACAGGCCTCTCCCAATGACCCACAACATCTTCCCTAGGATATTTTCTAGGACACATAATTCAAACCTAGAATATCATGCATTAATTCATTTTAGCAATTTCTCTTCTGTCTAGAAACAGACCTGTCTTAGAGTACATGAGTGAAGGAGCACTCACAGGATGGATAAAGATTAACTTAAATTTTGGTTTAATCTGTCTAGGTGGATAGTGTTTAATGAAAGGATGCTTGGTAAGTATTTGTTGAATTTTATTGCCTGAAAAGCATAAAAGAAAAGGTGAGAACTATACCAGCAGCATAAGTGTGTTGGTCTTCTGTACCTCAATGTGGCTAAGAAACAAACTGGAGGACCCTTAATTAAAACCCCATCATCATTCGTGATGCTTTCCAGATATGTCAAAATGTTTTTCTTATAAAATTTTTTTTCTTGAACTGATGAATGCATTGTTTTCCTTATACAAAATAACATTAACAATCACTAAATGTTTTAAACAGCAGTATGGAATAGAAAAAATAGCCCAGGTCCTTGGGCATAAACTATTTTCAATTTTATACAGAGAAGTCTTTCACATCCTGATACTCAGAAAATGAATGATTCCAAAGAGCACGTAGAATTGTGCTATAGAACTGCATGAAGCTCCTTTGAACTGTAACCAACCCACACATTTTTATCAGCTCCATAACAATACACAAGTCAATAATAGAGGGATGATTCAGTAGCCAATCCAAATCCAAATGACAGTGGCCTTCAGAACAAACAGCCCAATCAAAGTAACATTGATGCTGCTTTGGAACAATAAATACCAGCTCTGTCACTGTTCCACGGCATCCAAGTCCCTTATTCTCTCTGTCACCTCAGAAGACCACCAAAGGATGGAGAGAAAAACACCTCAACTGATTCCTTTTGGTTTTCTTTGTTGTTGTGTTGTTTTTGTTTTTGTTTTTAGGGAGGGTGAGGGGCAGAGAGAGAGGGAGAGAGAGAATCTAAAGCAGACTCCATGCCCAGCGTGGAGCCCGACGTGGGGCTCGATTTCACGATCCTGGGATCATGACCTGAGCCGAAATCAAGAGTTGGACGCTTAACTGATGGAGCCACCCAGGCGCCTGTCATTGGATTCCATTTTACTGGCAGCTGTAGGTTCACATTGCCTTGAACTTCCTTGAACTTCAGGTCAGTCCCCGCTTGCCCTTCTGTAGGTGCTCATCATGGACGCAATCCTGGCTATTTTAAACTGTAAGGGGGTTTGGCATTTCTCTCCCAGATCGTTCTGATTCTCCACATCTGTACGTATGAAGGGTGAAGTATACCCTGAAAAGCCGAAGGCTTTTTTTACTTCTTTTCCATTCTTGACCTCCAAATTCGAGGACAAAATTTAAAAATTTTCCCCCTTTTTTGTAACTTCAATAAAGATCAATTGCAAATGCATGAGTAATGTTAAACCCTGGTCAGTCACTGAAGTGATTAGTTTACCACAGAAAATTATATAAAAGTAAACATAGAAGATTAAAATTGAAAACAAGTATATCGTGAGATATATATTATATATATTATATATATATACACACACACACATACACATATTTGGGGGTGGGGATAAACTGCTGTCTTTAATCAGTTAAGACTTGACAGTCTTAGACCATAGTTCTCCCGAGTTTATTTTGAACATTTATAAAGATTTATTTTTTTTTTAATTTGACAGGGAGAGACACAGCGAGAGAAGGAACACAAGCAGGGGGAGTAGGAGAGGGAAAAGCAGGCTTCCCGCTGAGCAGGGAGCCTGATGCGGGGCTGGATCCCAGGACCCTGGGATCATGACCTGAGCCGAAGGCAGATGCTTAACTGACTGAGCCACCCAGTTGCCCCTATTTTGAACATTTTTAAAGGAAATAATTTATCCATATACCTTCCATTCCTAACTCATCATGGTGAAATGTCTGTTGTAATTTAGAAAAGCTAGTTTCAATCTAACAGACTATATTCCTTCCTTTCTGTTACCCCAAGATTCTCTTGTTCACTATTGAGACCTCCATTTATTTCTTTCATCACCTATTTTGGATAATATTTTAATTCCTAAGGATATGAAATGTCTCAAATACGTTGTCTGCTCTGTAGTTAGGATTTAAGGGGCAGTCAGACCTATGAATAACTGGTTACAGACCCAGACAAAATAAAATAAGTTCTTAAAAGAATATAAGCAGTAGAGGAGGAGGAGGAGGTGGAGGAGGAGGAGGAGAAGAAGAAGAAGAAAAAGAAGAAGAAGAAGAAGAAGAAGAAGAAGAAGAAGAAGAAGAAGAAAAAGAAAGAGAAACTAATTGTGGTTACTTTTTTAGTGGTGGAAAACCCCAACAGTCGAGACAATTTTTCACAGTTTTTCCTGCCAGTGTAGAAACAGCCCCCATCATCCGGGCAACTGACTCTGTTATTAAGCTACCCACAGGGAAAACATTCAATTTTCCTGACCCTTGTTGCTTTATTAAAAAACAAACAAACAAAAAAATCCCAAAACAACCTTACCTGAGTCAAGTACCTGCTTGACTTTTGAAGCTAGAATCTTCTAAATCCTTTTAAACCTGCAGTTACAAAGGAAACACACAGCAACACACATTTCACAAATAAACTAAACCTGACCATCAGAGGGTTTTGTGTGGTGACAAGGTAGCTTCAAGGTGAAATGTGAATGCCACGCTGGATGTAGGTGGTCCTCTGGCTCCCAGACCAGGAAGACATCATGGGAATGCCTGACATCTTTCTCTTTTATTGATGTCTACTCAATCTATTTGTTATGGAATGGCTTTGTTGTCAGAGAACTTGTTATAAATCTATACTGTGAACTTACTTATTTTATAGAGTAATGAGAAAACATGCTAAGCATACGATTAAGATTCAATTCTCAGACATTTTAAGACCGAAAAATATTAAGATACAATAAGTGCAGATACTGACACCTGCCTCTTTCCCAAGTTTTGATTGCCTCTTGCTTTATCGCTGCAGTTTTATCAGACAATATAGTCAGCCCTTAACTAGCTGCTTGGACAAGATTTGACTTTAGACTGTTCTTTAAAAAAGAATCCCTGGGGTGCTTGGGTGGCTCAGTTGGTTGGGCACCCAACTCTTGGTTTTGGCTCAGGTTGTGATCTCAGGGTCGTGGGATTGAGCCCCGCATCGGGATTTGTGCTCAGTGCAGAGTCTGCTTGTCCCTCTCCCTTTGCACTCTCTCTCAAATAAATAAATGAAATTAAAAAGAATACTTACTATGTCTAGTGTCAGACCTGCATTTATAATGCAATTTCCACCCCCTAATGGAGCAAAGAGCCTCAAGGTATGCAACATTCATGGTGACATTTAATATTAATGTCAATCACAGAACAAAGACTATGCTGAGGGTAATTCCTCTCTAATTATGTTTCCCTGGACTCCAAGCCATCCTTTAGATGAGACAGCATTGAAATGGGAGAGGTACCCATGTTTCAAACCAACAATATAATTACATAGAAAGGTTTTCCAATGCAAAGACTTACTGCCAATTCTGAAGAGCTTTATAATCTTTAAATGATGTGTTTATTTTGGAAAATAAATAAACTGAATGGTGACTTTTGGAACAGGAGATTGTGGAAAAGCAAAGATGGTGGGAATGCAAAGTGGACATTTTTAGAAAGCCAAATTTCTTAATCAAATGGACAGATGCCATTCAGAGATTATAAATGTTATACACAATTATTGGTAGCACAAAGGGTTGTCTGAAATGGTTGTAAACCAGGCTTAGTCTGCTTCAGGCCCCACTCCCCCTCAAGTCACCTAATGTAAAACTAAAATCTAAGCATAATACAACTTGCAAAATGTAATTTCATGACAATACAAGCAAATATAATTTAGAGTTAACTTATGGAAAAAAGGAAACTGTAAGATGAAGGGTAGCTCATTTGAAGGGAGAGTCAGAGTTTAGAGTGTCTAGTTCTAAACCCCAGTGGTCAATTTTCTTTGGCATAAATGCAAATTGGTGAAAGAGATTGGCTTTAGAACATTGGTGTTAGTGGTGAGCAATAGACGTATTGTTAATTAAGCACTTCCTTCTTGCAGACTTTAACGTTATTTGTTCAGACATAAACCAATATTGTTGTATTATTTTCCTGCTTAAAAGATAAGAAAAGGGGCTTTAGCAGTATTAATAAGTAGCCCGAGCCATATAATTAGTGATGAATAAAGACAAAAGTCAAAGTCAGGTCTTTCCTGCCAACTCAGTACTCTTTTGCCTCACTGCTAAGCCCACTGAGTGTCTGCTAGAATACTGGAAGAGCTTTGGATAGGTGCATAAATAAACCTCCTTGGGATGGATCAAGATGTCTGCCTCATTTTTAATTTTTTAAATTCTATTTACCGAACTTCTCACATGAGATTTGGGGGGGGTGGGAAATAATTTGACATTATTCTTAGAGAAGAAACTTCACTGCGTGTTGAGCCAGTAATTCATTAGAATGCAGATTTCTTTCTCAAGATGGGTATACTGAGTGGAACTATAGTGTGATCCTAGTTGCGGGTATTAATACGATGGTAAGAAATTGTGATGATTGTTTAGCAAGTAAAATAGTAGAACGCTCTTCATGTGCCCTAAGAATATTCTGAGACATTTGTGGTTTCCTGGTTGCTCAGCATCCCATTCCAGGGCCCACCCCCGCGTCCCCCTTTTTGGTGGAATCCCTTATAGTGCAACTTCCTTTGGGAGAATTATTGGTGAAATTGGCAAGAAAGATATCCTGATCTTCCTTAGTCTTCCATGACCCCGGCATGGGCTCTTAGACTCTTTCCCACAGATGTTGAGTCTTAAATGAAACCTAACAAAGGGTGGAGAAAACCAATATTGGCCCTCATTCTGCCCAGTAGTCCTTGCCCAGATGTGACGACTGATCAGTATCTGTTACCCGGACACCACTTGTTGCACCATTTCCCACCCCTTGTCAAGCCTGGTCCTTCAGTTCTTCAGTAACTTTGATCATGTCCTACCTTAAATTTATAATCCTATGATGGAGACAGTGAGGGGCCCTTCTGCTCAACTGGAACCAGTTCCAAGAAGCCATCCTTGAGTGTGCCCTCTGCAGTAAGTAGCTGCCTCGTCCCAGGCAGATGGATGTCGTCATCAGTATCTGCTTTCCAGACTTTTCCTGGCAGGTCTTACTACATGACTTTTTCTTGTTTACTGTGTATCTTCATAATATGTTCGAGTAGGAGGGCTTCACAGAGTTTTCTGCCAGCCAGAGCAGGGCAGAACATGGAGGGTGTTTCACACATGTCTGAGAGCAGAAAAAAAATTGATGTAAGGCCATCCAGAGGGTGTGAAGAAGCCTCACAGTCAGGAGGAAGACAGAGAGGCAGGGTTCCACGGACCAGCATAGAAAGGTCAGAAGGGAAAAGCATGTCTGTGAACACCAAGGCAAAAGGAAGGGAGTGCAGAAATTTTTATTGTTGTCCTGCTTTCCAGCTGCTGCTTCAACACAAGGTGTGTGTGTCTCCTTATGGAGATAAGACACACTCTGAGAAAAGATTTCTCTTGTTATACTTGAGTTTGAAGGCTGAGGTTTATATATCATAAACATGACTGTGAATTCCTCGAACAATAGAGACGTAAAACATGAAACAAGCCTCTTGTAACCTCGTCCCCCAGACACAGGCACTAGTAACCGTTCCCATAATTGTGTCCTGAGAGAGATATATGGATATAAGTATGTACTTAGATATGGACAAAATCATATCTCTAGACAGCACTCTATCCACCTTTGAATAAAAGAGTAGAATGACATCATAGATACTATTCAGAATCAATTTTTAGACATTAGGAAATAGCTTTCTTGAATTGGAGAAAATGAAATATGTCAATCATTGGTAGGTTGACTGCTGACAACGTCAATTAGGAGTAACACTTGTATTTTTTTTCTTTCCCTATATAAAAATGAGTTTTGAAACTTCAGAGCCAAATTGCTTGCTGTGATCAAGAGGCCACCAGATGAATTGTTTCTATACAAGTGGGTTCTTTGATGAGAAGAATGAATTTCAATTGGCAAACTCATGAAAAATCAGATGCTTAGTGCATGACTTTGGAAATTAAATTATGTTCTAGAAGTTTATTCTGTGATTAATTATAATTAGAGAGCTCTAAACCAAAACAAAGTAATTAAAATATCCAAATTTATTTTTCTCTAAGATCTTTTGGTGTGAGGAGCCAGAAAAAATGCTTTATTATTATGATTTTTTCCCCTCAAAAACTATCAGCTGAGATAATCTAAGCCTCAGTATACTTTGGGAAATATACAGAGTGCATTATTTTCAGTGGTCAAAGTACCAGGATTTTAAAAGTTGACCCAATCCTTTCAGGGAAGTTGTGCCTGCCAAAGAAATGTCTGAGAGTATCAGAGTTAATAATGTCATTATCCCAATGTTTATTTGGCCGGAATTTTTAGATTATCAGTCACGTTATTTTTTTCATCACTAAATGAAATTGACTGAAGCTTTCAAGGTTGAGAAAAAAGTCAGTGAGTATATTTTCTTAAATAAGGGTTATGTTTATGAGTTAGGGACCTGTCTCTCCCCTAGGTGTAATTAATTGCTTTAAGCATATTTACATAAAACCAACATGTACTGGGGGCACCTGGGTGGCTCAGTCAGTTAAGTGTCCAACTCTTGATTTTGGCCCAGGTCATGATCTCAGGGTTGTGAGATCAAGCCTCGCATCGGGCTCTGCACTGGGCATGCTTAAGATTCTCTCTCCCTCTTGCTTTGTCCCTCCCCACACTCACATTCTCTCTCTCTCTCAAGTAAATAAGTAAATATTAAAAAACAACAACAACATGTAGTGAATATGTATGTTTGTCTTAGTTGGTTCCAGCAGCTATAACAAAATACCACAGACTAGATAGTTTATAAACAACAGAAATTTACTTCTCATGGCTCTGGAGGCTGGGAAGTCCAAGATCAAAGAGCTGGCAGATTCAGTCTCTGGTGAAAGACTACTTTCTCCTAAACAACCATGTTTTTCTGTACCTTCACATGGTGGAAAGGGCTAGGGAGCTTTCTTGGGCTGCTTTGATACGGGCTCGAATCCTAAAGGCCCACCTCCTAATACCATCACCTTAGGGGTTAGGTTTTAACATATGAATTTTGAGGAGACACAAACATTCAGATCATAGCAGTGTGTACACATACAAACATATAAATAAATGTCCTATTTTTGTTAAGCTAGATACTTATATGAATGCATAATGGTGATAAATGCTTAATCGACATTCTAAAATCCATTTCTACTCTGTATGGTGGTAAAATTCATGTTAATTTATGTTATTACAATTAGCCAAATTTCTAAGGATCTCGTACATTACTCATATAGCCTGTAATATGTGAATATCAAGGCAAGCCTGAGGAAGTATAAAATATACATTTTCTGGTTTTGTATTGGGGGAGGAAATAGCTTTGATACATTTCCTCTTTCTCCTTCCTAACCTGAAGGATAATAAGCAACGGCACAGAGCCACCAAACGGTACTGATGGGGAAGTAGCAGGAAAGACAGTGACTGCTGAACTCACAATTCATTTGAGGTCCCAGGAGACAAGATCACAGAGTAAAATGGAAAACACACTGCTGACCTAATCTTAGATACTGCCAAAAGAAGTAAGAGTTACAAGGCAATGAACAGACAGAACGAAACCTCCCTTTGGAACAGAGATGCAAGACTAATTCCAGAAGGAGGTGTATTTCGGACTACCAAGGTAGAGGATCGGCAGCTCTCCCAGAGCTAGAGGGACTCAACGAATGTCAATTTGGTTTTCCAAAAGCATTGCATTTTGGGTGGAGTGACTGAGCTTAATGATCCCACAAAGAACTTAGTCTTTTAGAGTTTCCTTCAGACATTAGAAAAAAAATCAGATTCCTAATCCAAATAGTCAATTTGGAAGACTTCACTGAGTAAACTACAAAGAATTTAGCGTGGTGGTGAGGAGAGTGGTAGCTACAAAGAATTATAAGAGTCCTGAGGACTCTTTTCTGTTTTTGTTGAAGTCTGACTGTTGATGGATTTTAAGCCTCACCTCCCTCTCCTCCCCTCCCCCCAACACCTGTACAAGCTGTTTCTTACCAGCCTGGTGCTCGCTCCTTTGGCATCAGTGGGACATTCAAACCATTCAAGAGAGCAGAAAGAGATACTGGTAAAAGATAGGAGGGGTCAAGAAACCGAGGGGAGGAAATTGGATTCAGTATGCCTGCCCCAAGGGAAACTTAATAGATTATTATTTGTATTTGTATATATTTGTAGAATATAGACAATCCTTCTAGGTATTTGGATCCCAGTTCGTGGGATGAGCAAAAGATATATTCACGTGTTAACCGAGAATAAAACCGTGCAACATGTGGGTCTTTAGGTTATTTGTCAGGTAAACCTTGATATATCTCCATCATTGTATAGAGTATGGTTTGAATTTACAAAAAAAAAAAGAGATTTCCTTTGATTTCAAAAAGTTTTACAGGGGGCAAATTACAGAAAGTACTAGGGATCTACCAGGAGTATGTATGTTTTTATCTCAAGTAAGATGTATGGGTGTGGAATCTGAAATTTTCCTAACGTCAGGCTAGGAATCTAAAACCAGATCAACCCATATAATCCAAGACTATTCCTAGTGGTCAATGCAAGACAAAGCACACACAAAACTCTTCTTTATGGGCTCTTCCAAAACCAGGACACCTGGGAATCCAAGAGGAAAAATAATGGATGCCTATACCAAAAGGAAATTCATAATAAAACATCGCATAAGGATTTGCTCCACCATGAGGAATAGTTAACAGACAACTAAGGGGAGAATTTGCACCCCCACGAGACTTAAGATACTAAAACAATTTAGAAGGATCTAAAGAATAACTATGTTAAAATGATATTATTCCATTTATTTGAAGTTCACAGGCCAACTAATGCATAGGGTAAGAAATCAGGATAGAGGTTATCTTTGGGGCAAAGAGAGAAATACACAATGGGGGCTTCTGGGATGCTGGTAAGTTTCCATTACTCGGTGTGGGTGCTGGATATTGTTGCTCTTTTTAATACAGTTATTTGCAAAAATGTACCGAGCTACATAATTATGATTTGTGCTATTTCTCTATGTTTGTATATATTAACAAAGTAGTTTATTTTTTTAAAAAGGTACAGGGTCCTGGGATTGAGCCCCTTGTCAGGGAGTCTGTTTCTTCCTCTCCTGCTGCCCCCCCCAAATAAATAAATAAAATTTAAAAAATTAAAAAAATAAAAAAGGTACACAGGCAAAAAGGAATTTTCAGGTATGTTCAAGTCAAGAAAGTTTACCTCTACAAAATTTCTTCTGAGAAAACTGGCAAACAGTGTCCTTTGGTGGGAAGGAATACGAATCCATGAAGTGTGTACCCTTTCACACACCTCCACCCAATTCCCCCACGCCCTGCCCCTCACCTCTGGCTACCGCCTATCTGATCTCTTTTTCTATGAGTTTGGCTTTTTTTTTTTTTTTTTAGACTCCATGTATAAGTGAGATCATACTGTATTTGTCTTTCTCTGTCTGACTTATCTCACTTACCCTAATGCCCTCAAGGTCCATGTATGTTCTTGCAAATGGCGGGATTTCCTTCTTTTTTACAGCTGAAGAATATTCCACTGTCTATATGTACCACATTTTCTTTATCCACTCATCTGTTGATGGACACAGAGGCTGTTCTATTTTTAGTGTTTTGAGGACCTTTGTACATAATGATTTTCTCACTTCTCTTCATCCCTTTTATCATGAGGCAGAGAACAAACAGGCAGACATGGTTCAACCCTTATTCTATTTTATATATTCAACATTTATTGAACATATACTATATCCCAGACACAAAATATGGACACTTAATCTATTTTTGTTTCACTTTCTTCAAATCAGGATAAATTCAATGAGGGCAGGATCTGCTCTTTCCCCAGATACCCAAACAGCATTTGACATACAGTAGGCCCTCAAAATATAAAAAAAATGCAAAGATTATACTTCATGTGCTATTGCCAAGATTACATAAGATAACGCAAATACAATGTTTGATGTAGCAAACAGAAAAAGCTCAAAAATGTCCATGACTTTTCTTACTTCTGAAGAAAACATAGTCCAAGAAATTTGCCTGGCATTCTTTTTATTTTTTTCCTATTTCCCCTAACAGATTAAATAAATAAATTGCCTTTTAAGGTATAGTCATATAGATCTAGTTAATCAGATTGGAGAAAAATAGTGTCAGCTAAAACAGATTAAAAAAAAAAAAGTCATCAATTCCAGGGTCACCTTTTCAAACCCGAAACTGAAAATCTGAAATCTGCCTACAAAAGATCGCTATAATGCACGAGAGGGTAAAGCAGTAGATTTTTCTGCTGCCTCTGGAGGAAGATATATCTGTTGTAGGTATCAGGTCAGCCACGGAGAATAATTTAATCATACTTGTAAATGACATTCCAACAAAAGGTCATCAGATCTATCAGGCCCTCATCAACCTAGGAAAATTAGACTTGAGTTATCGATGTTGGAAGGTGATACAGTGCCTGACTACTTCGTAGGGAAACTGGGAAGTCAAGAAACCGTGTCTGAGCTGAGCAGTGGGGCCCAGACAAGCAAAACAGACAGCCCACCGTGAGACTCTGCAAATTCCCAGAACCAGCCGGGGCTGGAGTTTGTGTCTTTCCGTCCCCCCGCGTCCCCCCCCCCCTTTTTTTTAACGCAACTAAGTAAATGTGTTACAAAACGACAACAGAGAGAGAATCATTTCAAGACACGAGAGATCGGGATCCTCCTAAAGAGGACATGGAGGGAAAAATAAAAGAATTGTCAACTCCTGTTTAGTCAGGCAAGAGGCATTTGCCGTGATGATGCATTTACTTTCTAGGGAAAGTATTTGGGAAAAAGTATTTGGCTCTGGGAGGGTAAAAGGCACAGCCGGTCTCTTGTAAATGGAGCTGGAGGAGGAGGGGCACGGAGGGTTCATTTTGGGGCTTGACCCCTTGCTAGCTGTGTGCCCTTTGGCAAGTTAACTTTTTCTAACTTTCGGTTTTGTCACCTGTAAGTTAGGATCATATAGTGTCTCCCAGCTTATACGGTTGTTGGGGAGGCTAAATGAAAAAGTGCAGTGAGGAGCTAAGCATAACCAACGGCAAAGAGCAAGAAATCAGTATTATGCCTTATCTTTATCGTACTCAGATATCTGAGTTCTAGAATCTAACTTCTGTAACATTCCTCGTCTGGAGTTATGAGATTCAACCCAAAGAAATGATCTCAGTTTGAACATTAATCTTTCACTTGTTAAACCAGATACGTCACTGGGGATGATATTTGCATGTGCTTGTACTCAAGTCAGCAGTCTGTGGACACATCATGCTGACAGGCGGGGCAATGAAAGAAGAAATAATCCATCGAATTGGATTAAGAAATGAAGCCTGGAGCAGGTATTGTTTTCTATTGCCGTGCAACAAAGTGTTGCTTACTTAGCAGCTGAAAACAACACATGTGTATTATCTATCTGTCTCCTTGGGTTGGGGGGGTCTGTACCTTTGAGCTGGTTCCTCCACTCAGGGTCTCACAAAGCTGCAAGCAAGGCGTCGGTCAGGGCTGGGGTCTCATCCGAGGCTCACTGGTGTTTGGGAGCATTCAGTTCATTCTGGATGTGGCACTGGGGTCCTCAGCATCCCGCGCTCCCTGCCACGGGGTCCCTTCCACCGCAGGGCAGGTTTTTCTTCAAGGCCAACAGGGGAGCGTCTTCTTCTATCTCGGACTTTAGAGCGTCTTTTCGGAGGGCCTCACCTGCTTATGTCAGGCCCACCAACACTTAAGGAGAGGGTGTTGTGCTGGGTATGCACACCAAAGCCTGGAAATTTGGGGGGCCATTTTAGGATTCTGTCTAATGCAGATGGAAGTGGAAAATTCCATAAAATTACCAGGAGTTTGCTTAGTTATTAAAGCAATAGTGCACAGATAGGTCTACACTGGCAAAAAAGTTGTACTTGGTCTATAAACCTAGTTTCTCTCTCATGCTAAGGAATGTGTTATCTCTCCCTGTGCTATCACTATGTGGGCAGGAATAATGCACACAACCTGCACCTGGAAAGACAGAAGGAAGCAAATCCCTGTGGCTACACATGCTGAAATATCTGAGCATGAGATCTGTTGTTCCTGATTGTGCACAAACCCTTCTTCACAATCCTATTTCTAAAACATCCAAAAGGAGCACCGTTCAGTCTCACCTCGAGGAAAAGAATAAAACTAGCCTAATTTGGTAGGCAAGTCTCCGGTTGTGTGGTCTGATTCATATGTCAGAGTTCAAACCCTATTTCTCTTCTCACTTTCCCCACATTTTAACAAGAATCTATGCACGGCCGTATTCTCCCAATTGTTTGAGCACTGGTTTCAACCGATCCCCAGCCTGAATTATCACCAAGCTTCCGTCCTGACATGTCGATCTATCCAGACTCCTAGCTGAGGCTGCCTAATGGGAGACCGATGATAACAGGGAATAAGTCATGTCACCTTTCCATCCCCAGAAACTAGAGAGTCTTAGCCAGTGTTTATCCAGAGCTTGTCAGATCTATCTTTCAGATTCTGGGGGGAAAATGCATGAATGATACGGGCACAGCAGAAGACTATAAATCTGAGGTGAGGTGCACCAATCAGAGCTTTCGGCCCATTATTTAGAATTCATTATGCAATAGTTTGATTTTTTTTCCAATATTTCTTTTGAAGAGTTTTTGGCCTTTCAGGCATTTTTTTTTTCAGGCATTTTTAGATATGTTTTTGTATAATTCCATTCTCTTGGTTTTGGACTAGTGATTTAAGATGTTGATGTTATGTTGGTGGCAGCACACAACACACATGCATTCACACCCAAACACACATACACAACACATAGAGACACACACAACACACACACAGACACACAGACGCAGAGACACACAAACAAGCCGTCTCTATTTGGATAAGATAATCATGAAAAGTTTTAATATAAATATTGGATTCCTGCCATGGACACTCGTTGCCCTCTTTCCTTTGGTACACTTATGATGGATTGCCAATTCTATATGTATTTGTATGATTTTTTTTATTATTTTCCCTTTTCCCCACTAAGCCCCATAAAGGCAGGGACGAAATTTGTCTTACTCACTATTGTATTTTCATTGCCCTCCACAGTGATTATCGTAAAGTAAAAGGAGAGTATGTATTTGTTGAATGAATGAATGGTTGAGTGATTAAATACTTGAATGGATGGTAACCCTCAAACACCTTATGCATTCAGCAGTCTGTCTCCTGGTATTACTTAACTCCTCAATATTATAACGACCACAGCTTCATGACCATAGAGTCATGTCTGACTCTATGATGCTTCTATTTCCCTTGTTGCTGTGACCTATAGCTTAGAAATATCTGCTTAGCTCCGCACGTAGCCTTGTTAATCTTCAAAGGAATTTTGCTTACAACTGAGATTTGCAAAAAAGCTGCTTTTTAACCCAAACCCTTCCTCACCCAAGGAGATAGAGAAGACCATACAGTCATGACTCTGTGTTTAAGATTTATAGGAACAACATGACCAGATTCCTGGGTGCAAAGATAACTGAACAAGGAGAAAGAAGTTACACGACCTTCCTTGGATGTCTACAGATGGCAGTCACCTTTTGACTCCAACCCACCAATGCTTTTGCTAACATAAAAGCAGCTCAAATTATGTTCCCAGGGGAGATGGTTCTTTGGGATCCTTGGTTTGCTGGCTTTCTGAATAAAGTTGCTTTTCTCACTCCAGTGTCCTGCCTCTTGACTTACTTGCCTGTTGTGTGGGGAGCAGAACGAGTTTGGACTCGGTTATATGCCTAACTTCAAAACCAGTGCATGTTTATTATAGAAATTATAAATCTCTAAAGTCACCAATAAAGATTTGCCCATTGTGCTATCACCCGGAAATAATGACTGTTAAAATTATATGTATATACTTCTGTTCTTCTTAGTCATGGCTGCCCCAAATTAAGTGTGTATGGTATTTATTAACTTGTTCTTTTACTTGATATATTGTGGACGTTTTCCAAGAAATAGTATCCTCAATTTAACATTTAATGATGATCTGGTATTCCATCACAGGGATGAATAACAATTTATTTAACTGATCCTCTGTTTTCTTGCACATGAAATTGCCTTCTAAAATTTTAGGGCCCCTGAGATATCAGGATTCACTGGCAGAAAGAAGGGCTTATAACTTGTGGTCCCCAGTGATGGTGTCTTCTGCCTTATCCTCAGATTAACACTGAGTTTTAATATTTTAAGATAATCTGGGCTTTATTTGCTGAAAACTAATATATTTTTAAATTAATGTTTCTCTCTTAGATTATTGGTGTGATTAAACATTGTGATGGTCTTTTTGATGTGTCAGTATGGATAGGCTACAGTCTCCAGTTATTCCATCAAGCACTCATCTAAGTGCCGTGGTGAAGGTACTTTGTAGCTGTGATAAGAGTCTATAATCAGTTGATTTGACGTAAGAGAGATTACCCTAGAGAACCTGGGTAAGCCTGATCCAATCAGATGAAGGGCCTTAAGAGCAGGGCTGGGGCTCTCTAGTGAAGAAGAAATTCTGCCTGCAGGCAGCAGCCTCTGCCCAAGCTGGAGAGCTCCAGCCCTTTCCAATAGCCTGCCCAGGGATTTCGCACCTGCCTAGCCAGCCCCACAATCACCTATGCCATCTCCTTGTAATAAATCCCTTATTATGAGTCTCCTACTGGTTCTGTTTCTCTGGTCACACTCTGACTGATAAAGCTTTTATATTTTAATTTTGTGAATTGCACATTGATTTCGCTTGCTCATATTTCCATTGGTATATGCTTCTGTTTATTATTAGTGGGACGAGGTCCTTAATAGGTAAGGTAATCCTTTCTCTCTTTTTGTATTTGACAGCGCCTGTCCTCTGAGTTATTATTTTTCAAAACTGACTAATTCATACGTAGTATTTCATTAATTGCAGAAACATCTCAATGGGAAATTGATTGGAATGAAGTTAAATTTACAAATAAACTTGGGGGATGTATACATTTACAAATTGTTTCTCCATGCCACAAGAATAACGTTCGCCCCCAAACACGTCCAGGTTTCAGTCATGGAAATCTATGTCAATTGTGAACGTACATTGCGAAGAGAAGTTTGCAAGTGTGATTAAGGATCTTGAGATGGGGAAACTGTCCTGGATTATCAAGGTGGGCCTAATATAATCACAAGGGTCCTTGTAAGGAAAAATCTTTTTTTTTAGATTTATTTATTTATTTGACAGAGAGACAGAGAGAGAGAGAGAGAGAGAGAGAGAGAGCACAAGTAGGCAGAGGGGCAGGCAGAGGGAAAAGGAGAAGCAGGCTCCCCGCTGAGCAGAGAGCCAGATATGGGGCTCAATCCCAGGACCCCGAGATCATGACCCGAGCCGAAGGCAGACGCTCAACCAACTGAGCCACCCAGGCGCCCTGGAAAAATCTATTTTTAATTGGACTTTACATGATTTGAAATTAAATATTCCTCATAGACACTTCTCAGTGTGGATTTATGTAGCGCTTCCATTTTAGCTGAATAAAATATGGAACGACATTTAAAAAAAACTGCCTCATCATTGTGTAGTGGGCATTAAAGGAGGGCACATGATGTGATGAGCACTGTGTGTTATATGCAACTGATGAATTGTTGAATTCTACATCTGAAACTAATGACGTACTATACGTTGGCTAATTGAATTAAAATTTAAAAAAGACTGGCTCATCAAATATTCCAAGTTGGCAGTTAGTTACCTTTTTATCATTTATTTCTCCCCAATCTGAAAACTACACGATTCCATGTACTTTATTCTGAAAACAAAATACTGGGTCTTTAGTTCAAGGGTTGTGACATCCTAGGAAGACAGAAATCCAACGGCCAAAATACCTGGAGGAAAGTAAATATTTAAAAAGATGGTGAGAGCAAAGAACAAGTCTAAGAAAGCCAAAGATTTTGTCACTTGGCCCGAGGACCTCTTTCTTGTAAAGGATCCATCGGCAGTAATACATATGCCATAAATCACTACTCTGCGGCCAGGAAAGATGAGAAAAATGTGAAAATAATGCCTTCTTTTCTAGACCAGCAAAGCAGAGATGTTGAAGTAAAATACAAGGAACTAACATAAGAGAAAGTGAGAAGGTTGGTGTCTCAGAACAATTAGAGGCTGTGGAGAGCGCAGAATGAAGGGTAAGAGCCAGCCCCCATTCTCCTCTGCCGACGGGGACTTCTCATGGACGTTGTTATTTGAGAGCGGACAGACGATCTTATAAAGACGGGAATCAGTGGGAAGTGTGCAGAATTGCATCTATGTTGGAATGGTAACTGCTTATATTTAGGAGACATTACAAATTTTTCCACTTTTAAATAGCATAAACTTTATGGGGGGGATGGTCATTATATATATTTATATATATATAAAGATTTTATTTACTTATTTATTTGACAGAGAGCTCAAGAGAACACAAGCAGGGGGAGCAGCAGAGGGAGAGGGAGAAGCAGGCTTGCCGCTGAGCAGGGAGCCCAATGTGGGGCTCGATCCCAGGACTCCGGGATCATGACTTGAGCCTAAGGCAGCCGCTTAACCAACTGAGCCACCCAGGCGTCCTGCTTATGTTGGTTTCAATGGTTTACTATTATAAATAACACCACGATGGGCATCTTGTGGCCAGATATTTTTCCAGTTTTTTGGGGGGTGGTGGTGGTGGGGTGTTCCTTATTTCCTTCTAGTAAATCATCAAGTTTATGAACATTTCTACAATTTTTAAAAAAGGCATTCTCAAATTACCTTACAAAGGACTTTTGCAAATGAACTTTATTGATAGGCATGCGCAAGTGTAGATATTTTACAACGTTTGCATCAGTATTGGGTCAAAGTTCTTAGCAATTTTTAAACCCGGTTAGCCAGGGTCTACAGGCATCCATTGTTTATTGTCCTCTGCAGATACTGTAGTTTTTGTTTTACAAATTGAAGATTTGTGGCAATCCTGTGTCAAGCAAGTCTATCAGCACCATTTTTCCAACAGCATCTGCTCACTTTGTGTCTCTGCGTCACATTTTGGTAATTTTTGCAATATTTCAAACTTTTTCCTTATTACTATATTTGTCATGGTGACCTGTGATCTGTGATCTTTAATGTTACTATTGTAACTGTTTGGGGGTGTCATGAGCCACACCCACATAAGATGGCACCCACCGCCTGATCGGTCAGCAGCCATCAGCATCCAGGCAAGACCCTCCACTAACAAAAATATTAGGAGTTGCTGAAAGCTCAGAGGATGGTTAGTATTTTTTAGTAATAAAGTATTTTGGAATTAAGGTCTGTATATTTTTTAGACATAATGTTATTGCACAATTAATAGACTACAGCATAGTGTAAACATAACTTTTATATGCACCAGGAAACCAAAAAATTAATTTGACTCAATTTCTTGTGATATTTGCTTTATTGTGCTGGCCTGGAACCAAACCTGCAGTATTGCCAAGGTGACTATCATTATTTTGAATTTGATTCTTTTGACTTAAAATCTACTTTCCCAAGTATCTTAATTGTGCTATTTCTCATTCTCTTACTAGAAATGGAAATTAATTTTGGACTCCCAGTGACAAACTGGTTTTAAATCCTGAGGTTCTATAGAAAAATTGAAAACATCAATTAAATGAGGTAATCCACCAATAAAATTGACGGAACTGAAGTCACATTGAACTAGCATGTCAATTCAGTTAAACTACTTGTTTTTATTAATGTGAATGGACACAAATAAAATGTATATATTACAACAGACCAAATGACAGTATCTAGTGTTCAGCTGGAATTTCATAAAACTAAATAAGATAAATTGTAATGTGTTTCGGAGTTTTACTATCAAATACACATGCACACATCCTTGTTGTTAATTAGTTTGAAATAGTTAAGTTAAACCCTTGAAATGTGAAAGATTGGAAAAGGAAAAGTAGCCCAAAATGTAATTTTTCTCTAACCTCTCAGATGTAGGGGAAGAATTCCAGCTGCATTTAGAAAGTGAAAAAGTTGGATTCTTGGCCACACACACCAGATTTTCTGTTTGTGATCTATTACAGTCAGCTCAAGAAAAAGAATGCATTGGACAAGCTGGGCCCATGCTGTCTGTTTCCAGAGTGAGGGCACGGGAGAGAGTAGCATCCTTTCTCATCATTGCTCTCACCACATGGTTGCTGAAGACAGGGCAGCAGTGGGAGGAAGAGAGGAAGAAGGGGTGAGGGGAGGAAGAGAAGGGAGGAGAGGAGAGAAGGAAGGAAAAAAAAGCGAGACAAGGAAAGAAGGGGACAGAATGCGGGAGGAAAGTAAGAAGGAAATACATGGAAAGAAGGTCAACAGAGAGGCAGAACGGAAGGAAAGAGAGCTAATGGGGTCGAGGAAGGGAGAGGAAGGAAGGAAGGAAGAAAACCATTTCTGACCGACTCATTTCAGTATCAAATATTCAATTAGGTTTAAAAGCCCAATATTTTAATCAAATTAATTGATAGGATGTTATGAATGGGTAATTAATTAAAACAATCATTGCATCCAAAAGCCGATATTAATCTTATTTATTTATTTTTAAATACCTGGAATATTTAGGCAGTAATTTCATTTGCAAAAGTTCTAAGCCAGGGATTCTCTAAATTAGTCAACAGCCTCTCCAGTTTGCAGAGTGTTTGGTGCCTTTCCAACTGCTAAGAGCAATTGGAACCTGGGAACAAACAGGCTTCATGATCTAAAGGCAGAAGCCAGTGCAGCCCTGAATCCATTTAAAAACATTTCAAATGTCCCTAATATTATTATTTAGACTTAGCTAGTTATTGTACACACTTTAAGAAAGATTACCCTTAGAAATGAAAACCCCATGTTTTCCTCTCCTGCTGTGATAATGGAAAAATGAAACTGATTTTGGTCAAAGTTTCCAAGATTTATTTTCTTCCCTTCAGCATTACAATAAATGATTAGGCAGAAACAAAACAGGGAATCTTCATTCTGTACGAGTGAGCCGTGGCTCAAAGGCAAGTGGAAAACAACGATTGTCTCCTAGCTGCAATCTGCTTCAGCTAGCACCAATAAAGCTTGTCTGGGCTGTTGTATTTATAGACTCTGCAGAGAGAGAGAGTAGATATAAATATTTGAATACCTTTTATTTAGTAGCAATGTCTATTCTAATGTTGGTTTTTGTCTTTTCCAGTAATTGGTGTGGATGCCCAGAAGAACTGAATTAATTGCATGAGCAAACTTATTATATTGTTTAGGTTCGTTCTAGACCAAGTTGGGAAAATGTAATTGGGCTAGAGTAGAAAGAAGGTGATTTTTTCGTTCATTTCCTCATGCTTTCAAACATCTCCCAACTTTTCTGATTTGTCAAAATATTTTTCTATGCATCAAGTACCACTCTAGGTACTTGGAATAGAGTGGGAAATCTATTATTTATCGCCACAACAATGCTGTGAATCATCATCAACAATAACAAAAAGCTGTCTAAAATAATAAGCATTTATTATTGCTCATGAGCCTACAGGGCATCCGGGTTGCTTGCGGCTTCTGCCCGACCTCCTTCACACACCCTCAGCCAGCCATCAATAGGGTAGGCGGCTCAGCTAACCCTGGCCAGGTTCCTTCATGTGTTTGGGGCTTGGCTGGCTGTTGGATGGCCTAGGATGGGCTCGCCTCAGATTAAGCGGGCTCTCTTTGGCCTTTCATCCTCCACTTACCCAGTGCTTGTTCTCCTGGTAAAGCCAGAGTTCCAAGAGAGAGAATAGAACGTCCTTGAGCCTATGTGCAGAACCAGCCCACCATCATTCTTTTGCATTCTATTGCCTAAGGCAAATAAAAGGACAGGGAATAGACTGGACTTTTTGGGAGGAGGTGCAAAGCCACATTGCAAGGGACATGGGCAGAGGAAAGGGAATCACTGGGGACATTTTTGCAAGCAGTCTCCCATAGGTGACAACAGAAACCTAACAATTGGAAGTGGGGAATATAAGTAAATAACCAAGATGATTTCAGATAATGATTTTCTGAAGAAAACAAGGTGATGACAGAGTAAGGCGAGGGAGGCCTAGGGTATAAAATTTAAGGAGGCACTCACTCTTGGAGATAGATATATGGAAAGATATGGAGAGATAGATAGATGATAGATGAATGATAGATGGGTACAGGTGTACACAAGTTCTCAAACACACACACACACACACACACACACACACACACGATGATAGGGTTCTTCTGGTAAAATTATGGAGCCAGTCAATTTTTCTGTAGTATCCTCCATTTTCCCCTTTATTGGTCTTCCTTCTATTGCTTCTTGGCTGTCTTTGCAAAAGCCTGTGACACCTCACTGGGATCTACCATTCTAAGCAGCTTCTGACATTCCAGTTTAGTGGCAAACTTTTTTGTCTCAGGATCCTTTTACACCATTAAAAATCCTTGGGGACACTGAAGTGGCTGTGTTTAGGTCAATTACACCTGTCAACATTTATTGTTCTAGAAATTAAAACTCGGAAGTTTTAAAATGTTTACCTTTTATTTAAAATAATATTAAACCCATTATATATGACTGTATTTTTATAAAATAACTATATTGCCCAAAACAAGAAAGTGGTGAGAAAAGGAACATTGATTTATACTTACAAATCTCTTTAATTTCTGGCTTAATGGGATCCAGTTGGATTCCCATCTGTTTCCAAATTTAATCAGAGGTAGAATAATTTTTTGTTGAAGTATAAAAACAAAATGTGGCCTCACACAGATATGTGATTGGAAAAGAAGAGAATTTTAAGAGCCTTTTTAGATAATCGTCCACAATTTTCTTTGATACTACACCAAAACTTGACAAGAGATTTTTTCCTTTTTCTTTTAAATTTTATTTTATTACGTTATGTTAGTCACCATGCATTACTTACATCATTAGTTTTTGATGTAGTGTTCCATGATTCATTGTTTGTGTATAACACCCAGTGCTCCATGCAGAACGTGCCCTCCTTAATACCCATCACCAGGCTAACCCAACCCCCACCCCCCTCCCCCCTAAAACCCTCAGTTTGTTTCTTAGAGTCCGTAGTCTCTCATGGTTTGTCTCCCCCTCCGATTTTCCCCCCTTCATTTTTCCTTCCTACTATTTTCTTCTTTTTCTTTTTTGACATATAATGTATTATTTGTTTCATAGGTATGTCTGTGATTCATCAGTCTTACACAATTCACAGCGTTCACCGTAGCACATACCCTCCTCAATATCCATCACCCAGCCACCCCCTCCTTCTCACCCCCCACCACTCCAGCAACCCTCAGTTGGTTTCCTGAGATTAAGAGTCTCTTATGGTTTGTCTCCCTTTCTGTTTTCATCTTGTTTCATTTTTTCCTCCCTTCCCCTATGCTCCTCTGTCTTGTTTCTCAAATTCCTCATATCAGTGAGATCATATGATACTTGTCTTTCTCTGATTGACTTATTTTGCTTAGCATAATACCCTCTAGTTCTTTTTTTAAAATTTTTTTATTGTTATGTTAATCACCATATATTACATCATTAGTTTTTGATGTAGTGTTCCATGATTCATTGTTTGTGCATAACACCCAGTGCTCCATGCAGAACGTGCCCTCTTTAATACCCATCACCAGACTAACCCATCCCTCTACGCTCCTCCCGTCTAGAACCCTCAGTTTGTTTTTCAGAGTCCATCATCTCTCATGGTTCATCTCCCCCTCTGACTTACTCCCCTTCATTCTTCCTCTCCTGCTATCTTCTTCTTTTTCTTTTTTCTTAAAATATGTTGCGTTATTTGTTTCAGAAGTACGGATCTGTGATTCAACAGTCTTGCACAATTCACAGCGTTCACCGTAGCACATACTCTCCCCAATGTCTATCACCCAGCCACCCCATCCCTCCCACCCCCAACCACTCCAGTCACACTCAGTTTGTTTCCTGAGATTAAGAATTCCTCATATCAGTGAGGTCATATGATACATGTCTTTCTCTGATTGACTTATTTCACTCAGCATAACACCCTCCAGTTCCATCCACGTCATTGCAAATGGCAAGATCTCATTCCTTTTGATGGCTGCATAATATTCCATTGTGTGTATATACCACATCTTCTTTATCCATTCATCTGTCGATGGACATCTTGGCTCTTTCCACAGTTTGGCTATTGTGGACATTGCTGCTATAAACATTGGGGTGCACGTACCCCTTCAGGTCCCTACATTTGTATCTTTGGGGTAAATACCCAGTAGTGCAATTGCTGGATCGAATGGTAGCTCTAATTTCAACTGTTTGAGGAACCTCCATACTGTTTTCCAGAGTGGCTGCACCAGCTTGCATTCCCACCAACAGTGTAGGAGGGTTCCCCTTTCTCCGCATCCCCGCCAACATCTGTCGTTCCCAGACTTGTTAATTTTAGCCATTCTGACGGGTGTGAGGTGGTATCTCATGGAGGTTTTGATTTGGATTTCCCTGATGCCGAGCGATGTTGAGCACTTTTTCATGTGCCTGTTGGCCATTTGGATGTCTTCTTTGGAAAAATGTCTGCTCATATCTTCTGCCCATTTCTTGATTGGATTATTTGTTCTTTGGGTGTTGAGTTTGAGAAGTTCTTTATAGATTTTGGATACTAGCCCTTTATCTAATCTGTCATTTGCAAATATTTTCTCCCATTCTGTCGGTTGTCTTTTGGTTTTGTGGACTGTTTCTTTTGCTGTGCAAAAGCTTTTTATCTTGATGAAATCCCAATAGTTCATTTTTGCCCTGGCTTCCTGTGCCTTTGGTGATGTTTCTAGGAAGAAGTTGCTGTGGCTGAGGTTGAAGAGGTTGCTACCTGTGTTCTCCTTTAGGATTTTGATGGACTCCTGTCTCACGTTTAGGTCTTTCAACCATTTGGAGTCTATTTTTGTGTGTGGTGTAAGGAAATGGTCCAGTTTCATTCTTCTGCATGTGGCTGTCCAATTTTCCCAACACCATTTGTTGAAGAGACTGTTTTTTTTCCATTGGACATTCTTTCCTGCTTTGTCAAAGATAAGTTGACCATAGAGTTGAGGGTCCATTTCTGGGCTCTCTATTCTGTTCCATTGATCTATGTGTCTGTTTTGTGCCAGTACCATACTGTCTTGATGATGACAGCTTTGTAATAGAGCTGGAAGTCCGGAATTATGATGCCGCCAGCTTTGCTTTTCTTTTTCAAGATTCCTCTGGCTATTCGGGGTCTCTTCTGGTTCCATACAAATTTTAGGATTATTTGTTCCATTTCTTTGAAAAAAGTGGATGGTATTTTGATGGGGATTGCATTGAATGTGTAGATTGCTCTAGGTAGCATTGCCATCTTCACAATGTTGGTTCTCCCAATCCATGAGCGTGGATCGTTTTTCCATTTCTTTGTGTCTTCTTCAATTTCTTTCCTGAGTATTTTATAATTTTCTGAGTACAGATCCTTTGCCTCTTTGGTTAAATTTATTCCTAGGTATCTTATGGTTTTGGGTACAATTGTAAATGGGATCGACTCCTTGATTTGTCTCTCTTCTGTCTTGTTGTTGGTGTATAGGAATGCCACTGATTTCTGTGCATTGATTTTATAGCCTGCTACTTGACTGAATTCCTGTATGAGTTCTAGCAGTTTTGAGGTGGAGTCTTTTGGGTTTTCCACATACAGTATCATATCATCTGCAAAGAGTGAGAGTTTGACTTCCTCTTTGCCGATTTGGATGTCTTTGATTTCTTCTTGTTGTCTGATTGCTGTGGCTAGGACTTCTAATACTATGTTGAATAGCAGTGGTGTAGTGGACATCCCTGCCGCGTTCCTGACCTTAGGGGGAAAGCTCTCAGCCTTTTCCCATTGAGAATGATATTCGCTGTAGGCTATTCATAGATGGCTTTTATGATATGGAGGTATGTACCCTCTATCCCTATACTCTGAAGAGTTTTGATCAAGAAAGGATGCTGTCCTTTGTCAAATGCTTTTTCTGCATCTATTGAGAGGATCCTATGATTCTTGTTCTTTCTTTTGTAAATGTATTGTATCACGTTGATTGATTTGCGGATGTTGAACCAGCCTTGCAGCCCAGGGATAAATCCCACTTGGTCGTGGTGAATAATCCTTTTAATGTACTGTTGGATCCTACTGGCTAGTATTTTGGTGAGAATTTTTGCATCCATGTTCATCAAGGATATTGGTCTGTAATTCTCCTTTTTGATGGGGTCTTTGTCTGGTTTTGGGATCAAGGTAATGCTGGCGTCATAAAATGAGTTTGGAAGTTTTCCTTCCATTTCTATTTTTTGGAACAGTTTCAGGAGAATAGGTATTAATTCTTCTTGAAATGTCTGATAGAATTCCCCCGGGAAGCCATCTGGCCCTGGGCTTTTGTTTCTTGGGAGATTTTTGATGACTGCTTCAATTTCCTTAGTGGTTATAGGTCTGTTCAGGTTTTCTATTTCTTCCTGGTTCAGTTTTGGTAGTTGATACATCTCTAGGAATGCACCCATTTCTTCCAGGTTATCTAATTTGCTGGCATAGAGTTGCTCATAATATGTTCTTATAATTGTTTGTATGTCTTTGGTGTTGGTTGTGATCTCTCCTCTTTCATTCATGATTTTGTTGATTTGGGTCATTTCTCTTTTCTTTTTGATCAGTCTGGCCAGGGGTTTATCAATCTTGTTAATTCTTTCAAAGAACCAGGTCCTAGTTTCCTTGATCTGTTCTACTGTTCCTTTAGTTTCTATTTCGTTGATTTCTGCTTTGATCTTTATTATTTCTCTTCTCCTGCTTTGTTTAGGCTTTATTTGCTGTTCTTTCTCCAGCTCCTTTAGGTGTAGAGTTAGGTTGTGTATTTGAGACCTTTCTTTTTCTTGAGAAAGGCTTGTATTGCCATATACTTTCCTCTCAGGACTGCCTTTGCTGTATCCCAAAGATTTTGAACAGTTGTGTTTCATTTTCATTGGTTTCCATGAATTTTTTTAACTCTTCTTTAATTTCCTGGTTGACCCATTCATTCTTTAGTAGGATGCTCTTTAGCCTCCATGTATTTGAGTTCTTTCCGACTTTCCTCTTGTGGTTGAGTTCCAGTTTCAAAGCATTGTGGTCTGAAAATATGCAGGGAATGATCCCAATCTTTTGGTACCGGTTGAGACCTGATTTGTGACCTAGGATGTGATCAATTCTGGAGAATGTTCCATGGGCACTAGAGAAGAATGTGTATTCCGTTGCTTTGGGATGGAATGTTCTGAATATGTCTGTGAAGTCCATTTGGTCCAGTGTGTCATGTAAAGTCTTTATTTCCTTGTTGATCTTTTGCTTAGATGATCTGTCCATTTCAGTCAGGGGGGTGTTAAAGTCCCCCACTATTATTGTATTGTTGTCAATGTGTTTCTTCGCTTTTGTTATTATTTGCCTTATATAATTGGCTGCTCCCATGTTCGGGGCATAGATATTTA